>NC_026004.2:15720267-15989415 GCF_000442705.2 Elaeis guineensis | reverse complement strand
TGCCACCACATTGACTTTTTCAGGATGATATTTAATATTTAGATCATAATTTTTTAATAATTCAAGCCACCTCTTTTGCCTCATATTCAGTTCTTTTTGAGTAAATAAGTATTTTAAACTTTTATGATCAGTAAAGATTTTACAAGATTCTCCATACAAATAATGTCGTCGAATCTTTAAAGCAAAAATAATAGCTGCTAACTCCAAATCATGTGTCAGATAATTCTGCTCATAAATTTTTAGTTGTCGAGAAGCATAAGCTATGACCTTATCGTTCTGCATCAATACACAACCTAATCCCTTCTTGGAAGCATCACTATAAATGACAAATCCTCCATTACTAGATGGTAAAGTAAGAACTGGGGCAGATATCAATTGTTGCTTCAGATCTTGAAAACTCTACTCACATTCACTGCTCCATTCAAATTTTATTCGTTTCTGAGTTAAGCGGGTTTGAGAAATTGCAATTTGAGAAAATTTCTTGATGAATCTTCTATAATAACCAGCCAAGCCTAAAAAGCTTCTAACTTTCGTCACATTAGTCGGACGAGACCAATTCACCATGACTTCTATCTTCTTTGGATCGACTGAGATTCTTTCCTTAGATATTACATGGCCGAGGAAGACAACACTATCTAACCAGTACTTACACTTGCTAAGCTTGGCGAAGAGCTTTTCTTCTCTCAAGGTCGGAAACACAATCCTTAAATATCTTTCATATTCCTCTATATTTTTAGAATAAACTAGGATATCATCAATAAAAACAACAACGAATTGATCCAGATACGGTTTGAAAATCCTGTTCATCATATCCATAAAAGCAACCGGTGCATTGGTTAGTCCAAAAGGCATTACTAAAAATTTATAATGGTCATACCTGATTCTAAATGCAATCTTAGATACATCTTCATCTCTAATTCTTAGTTGATAATAGTCTGATCGTAAGTCAATTTTGGAGAAAACTTGTGCACCCTGAAGTTGATCAAATAAGTCATCTATTCGAGAAAGAGGATATTTATTCTTTATGGTTACCTTGTTCAACTCCCGATAGTCAATGCATAAACGCATGTTCCCATCTTTTTTTTCACAAATAACACAGGAGCTCTCCAGGGTGATGTACTTGGTCGGACAAACTTTTTATTCAAAAGTTCTTGCAGTTGATCTTTTAATTCTCGTAATTCTACGAGAGCCATCCGATAAGGAGGTTTTGATATAGGTTCGGTCCCTGGTGTGATATCAATTTTAAATTCAACCTCACGATCTGGAGGCAGTCCGGGTAGTTCATCTGAAAAAATATCAAAATTTTTTTTGACAATTGAGATATCATCCAACTTTATCTTTTCCTTCTCGACGTCCACTACATGAACCAAAAATACTTTGCATCCTTTCCTCAAAGCTTTTCTTGCGTTTATGATTGAGATAATACTCAAAGATTATTTGGATTCCGTATTATGAACTTCGCCTTGAAAGAAGAATTATGGTTCATCTGAAATTTGAAATACCACTCTTTTTCTAAAACAATCAATATGAGCATGGTACGAAGATAACCAATTCATCCCAAGAATAATATCAAATCATGCATATTTAACTGAATCAAATCTGCTGCTAATTTTTTTTCTTCTATTTGAATTATGTAATTTTTAAAAATAATATTAGCAATAACAATATTTTTAAAAGATGTGCTAACATATAATGGTTCATTTAGTTTTTCAGACACACAATTCAAAGAAGTAACAAACTTGAGAGATATAAAAGAGTGAGAAAAGCCAGAATCGAATAGCACACGAGCATGAATAGAATTGACTGGGATAGTACCTGTCACCACTTGATCACTTGCGTTGGCCTCCTGTTGGTTTAAAGCAAACACTCGTGCATTTTCTTTCTATTTTTGATCGACTGGTTTGTTAGGTCTAGAGTCATCTTTTTTCTTATTTGGGCAATCACGAACCATATGTCCTTTCTCGCCACATAAGAAGCATGCTCCTATCCTCTTGAGACAAGGTCCATTATGATTTTTTTCATAATAAGAACAGGATATAGATTCTTTCTTCTTATCAGAGTTATTATTTTTAAAATTTTTCTGCTGATCCTTTAGATTTTCTGCTGATCTAGGTCTCTTTCTATCTCTTCTTTCTAGATCTGCTCTTTTCAATTTAGACTCCACTTTCAAAGCTCGCTCCAGTATGTCCTTGTAGTTATTTAAAATATGAGAAGACAGACGGGACCGATTTCTATATCTTAGACCTTGTTCGAATCTGTTAGCTTTACTCCTTTCGAACTCCATAAGCTGGGGGCAGAAGCGGCCTAGCTCATTAAATTTGTTAGCATATTCTAACACTGTCATATCATCCTTTTGCTTTAAGACTAAAAACTCATTTTTTTTTACCAATCTCATTATCCCGGGAAAGTACTGATCTTAAAATATCTCTTTGAACTCTTTCCAAGTGAGCTGATCATCATTATTCCCATAGACAGCTTTTATTGCAGTCTACCAAAACTCAGCATTCCCTTTTAATATAGAAACGGCTAATTTGACCTTCACATTCTCAGAATATTGCAGGGCATCAAATATCTTCTCCATCTCTCGAATCCATGTCTCTGCGGCCATAGGATCAGATCCATCCTCAAATAGAGGTGGGTTGAGCCTTCTGAATCTCTCGTAGTATGACTCCATAGATAATGTAGGTCGAGGAGCAGTTTGTACCTGCTGCTGGATAAGCTGAGCCACCACTTGACATACACCAGCAATATCTGTCTGAGTGGCCGGCGCATCAGGAGCCCGCTCAACTGGTTAATTGGCAGCTCCCCGTGACATCAATCTTTCTCCTCTTGTCCTAGCAGCCATATTTGCCAAGGTCTCGCCCTCCCTGTCGCTCATCGCTTCCTAGACAAATACTAACATTATTACATTTTTTTTTATAATAGAGCTATAGTATAGTTAATAATTTAAGTCAGAGTTTAACTATACGTAACCTAACTACCCACTATTAGGTTTTAAGTTCTACCCATGATTAAATCTATCACTCTGATACTATAAAATGTCACGCCCCAAATCTGGGATATAATACGACCATGCTACCGAGGGATGGGCTCACAATAATACGAAGCCAAAATTCATCTTCTTAAATATAATAACAGGTACATCATAAATAAATATAATAATAAAGTTCAATTCAAATATTTAACTAAACCAAAACTGGTTCAGAGCATCTAAATCTAAAGATAGAATAATCTAAGCCTCAAAATTCATAAATATAAATTGGATTCCTAGTACAAAATTTTCAAGCTTGCTTTGCCGATCTCCAAGCCTGAATTTCCTTTTTACCAGTCCTAGTTTTATTTCTCTGTACATGAAAAAAAAATAAAAAGAATATGAGCTTCACTAGCTCAGTAAGTAGACTTCCGCTTCTTTACCGAATCAAGCATAAAATTTCTTATAATAATGCATCATTTCGCAAATAACAATTATTGTGAAAATAAATATTTCATAGAGCATGTAATAAAATAAGTTATAAGCTCATCATGCATGCATAAATTATATATATTTCACAATCATAAATCATAAATCATTTTTGTTATTTATTCGTATCATGTTTCAAAAAAAATTGCTCACAGATGTTTATGCTAAGATCACTATTATATCCGTGACAGGGTCATGTTTATTAATCGAAAGAGTTCTTAATTTATGTGCCAACTTTATACCCACTGACAGGGCCATGTTTCGTATGGATACTAGCTCCGGATGTCGAACTTTCCGAAAGGATTCATTCATAGCTATCTGAGAGCCTTTGAAATCTTTGTATCTTTTTTTTAAAACATACATATATATAGATGGAAAACAATAAAATCTCATGCTTCATAATCATGCAACTTTTTATAAAATATATTCATGCAATCAATGCTCATAATAAAATATATTTTTTCATATCATATATGCTGATCCTTATTTTACGAAAAATATGACTTCATCAATAAGAGATCTTATGCATGAAAATCATGAAGATTTAAAAATAAATAAGGAGTGTAAGATCTACATACCTCGATCGTCCTAGACCTTTTAATCTTCCTTAAATGAATCAGACGGTCCTATTAAAAATATTAAATTATCATTAAATTTTATTTCATATATTTAATAAAATTACATAATATAAGAAGATGATTGACTTGATGATCAGTTTAATAAATCCCTCCTTTTGGCTCTAAATCAATTTAAGATCATGGGTCCTTAGGAGTGGAGAAGATGGCATAATAGGAGATCCATAGGGCTTCTTAGAGAGAGAAAATTTTTAGAGAGAGAAAGTAAAGAGAGAAAGTTCAATTCTAAAGAGAGAAAATAGTTTAGATTTAAGAGAGAGAGAGATGAGAGAAACTTTCTCTCATAAGTATTATTATTATTATTATTATTATTATTATTATTATTATTATCTTTTTTTCTTTTTTTTCTTTTCTTTTTCTTTTCTTTTCTTTTTTTTTCTTTTTTTTTTCTTTTTCTTTTCTTTTTCCCGTGGCCTTCTTTGGCCAAAACAGGGGACCTAGAGGTCCTTTGCCTTTGACCGACTGATCACGATCGTACGTCACCCGTCGGTGGTCAGCGGCAAGGGGCGACCCTCCCGAGCTCAGAGAGGCCAAAGCCGGCGGTCGGCGGTCGGCGATGACCGTCGGTGCCAAAAATCAGGAAAAAGGGAGAGGCCGAACAGAGCTTTTTTTTCCGACAAAATTCGATGACTCCTGTCACCGGCAGTCGTGCCTACAGGCATGGGAAAGAAGGGAGAGAAGAGAGGAAGAGGAAGAAAGACTCACCTCAGCCTCCGATGACCCCCACCGGCGAGAAATCCCGATGAGCACGAGTCGAGGGGCCGCGGCCTCAATCGAAAAAATTGAAGAGAAACACCGACGATCGTCGGTGATTGCTATGTCTTCTCTTAGAGGAAAGGAGGGGGGTTCTTATAAGGCTCATCCTAGGGTCCTTCAATGGCCCTAGGACTTCGATTCCAATCGAAATCGGAGAAGGAGAAGACTCCGATCGGGAGTTTTCTTCTCCTTTTTTTTTTTCTGGGTGGGCTTAGTGGGCTTTAGGCCCAACGGGCCAGATTATCACAGAAAAAATAATATAAGAGGAGAATACCCACTCTCAACTCCCATATATACACTTCTCTCAACTAGAAACTACCTTCACAAAAGCTCTCTCAAAATCCCTTAAGGAGACTCTTTCACGGGCCTGCCAGTATCATGATCCTCGATGCTCTTGGACGCTTCCTGTAGAACGAACCACTATATCATGCCTCTCCACAGCTGTTCTGTCGGACACTCTGCTCTGCATTCGATCCTCTGTTAGTGCTCTACAGTATCACTCTGCCAGATGCGTGCACTCGACGCCCGCCGAACACCTCTCGGCTACTACCTGAGCCTCCCTCACACTGATATCTCTGCTCACGGCTCTCTGCTGCATCTCTACTGCTACTTGAGACCCTTCTCGACTGTATTCTCTGGTTCTGTTTCGCCACAGGACCCTTTAAAATCCTAAAATCCTTTCTGGATCGAAGAACCACTTCTGATCGGACTCCAGATGCTTCACGGCCGTCCGATCAGCACCCCAGTCTCTTCAGTTGCTTGATCGCACTCGATCAAGCTTCATCAGACCCATATCATGCCCGCAAGCCATCTGCACCGTTCGATCACACGCTAGATCGGATCTTAGCTATCTGATCGCGCCTAGTCCACAGAAACTTACGTGGACCGCTTGCCCTGCCGTGGACCGCGACTCAAAGTTGCATGGTCCATCATTTTACACCAAGGTGGACCGTGGTGGGTGTACGCACGCACCCGCACTAGGCCGCATGCCCCTGGGTGCTAGGCTGCGCGCCCGCACATGGCTGGCCAGTGCGCCCGCATGCGCTTGGGATGAGCCCATGCCTGCTGGGCCGCACTGGCTGCTGGGCCACCCCCTGCGACCTTCTGGTTCTCCTTCTGGCCTACACACTGCGAGCCCCGCTACTACGTACGCTACAGGCCTCTCTGCTCTGGGCTCCTTGTGATACACTCTTCGAGTTGGACTTCTCCGCATCTGAATTTTTACTTCTGTGGATTGAATCGAAATATTTTTTCTAACATTAAGTACATATGAATTTTGTGCCACAGGGGCCTTGATCCTTATCTTTAAAGTCCATATTGGTCTTTTTCAAACTACATTTATATCCAACCAAACATTTGAAATTTTGGTCATATTTCTCATCATTGTCCTTTGTTGCTTGCAGTATTTAAGGATTAAACTTGTTAAGCAATTATATATGGTTTCCTAACATTGTATCCACCTAACCTTGTGGGTGAGCTACGTGGCTGCAACCTACCACCAGGATAAGTACTAAAGGCAAGCAGGTTTGTACGTACAAATGCAGGTAAGCCTATAGCTTTTTTTTTTTTTTTTGGTCAACTTTTTTGGTTTCACAGCTGCTTACACCAGAATTATAGTGTCAGATCATCCAAGCTGGCAAAGTTCTACAAGAAGTTCCAATGTCTGACAATTTACAAATTAACTTTAAAGCCAATAAATTCCTGCCTTGGTCTAAACTAGCTAGTCTTGACAGTGCATCGGTTAAAGGGAGTAATCAATTTCGAAATCTGGATATGCGTCGACATTACACCGATGCTGAAAATTGAGTGTTTTTTGTGCATCTCTATGTCTCAATATTGAACATTACTTTTGCAACTTGTTTTGCTAGTTTTGTGCTTGTGTGGAGAAAACTACATGAAAAAATGACAAGGGATTGGAGGATCTTATATCCTTATATCTTTCACCACCACACCTTTCTTTTCTCACCATCTTATTCAAGTTCAGAGTTTGCTTTTTGTAGTATTGCAGACTTCCACAATTGAGAGATTATTGTGCTCAAAGAACCAAGCCCAAGCAAAAAATATACTGCTCCTAAGCAAAAGATTGAAGCTATGGAAATTGTAACCCAGCAATTAACTAACTCCTCCCAAGAGGAAAAATGCTATCCCTCCCTGCCTTGTTAGACATTTCCTCTGGTACGTTTTAAAAAAAATCAGCTATTATATCACCTCATCCAATGCAAGTACTGAGGAGACTTGGAGAGATGCGCCAACCAGCATACTGTAGTCACATTTTTTTGATGAAAGATGCTGGAGTCACATTGGTAGGCATAGAATTGCAAGCACTTACGTCATGTGTATCGAATCTTATCTTCATGAGAGCATGCTTTCACTCTCAGAAAGTCGAACAGATTTTTCTTGGTTAGAACTGGACTGGAAAAAAGTCTTCGATTCAAATAAAATTTAACAATGTTTTCAAGGTAAAGCAGTTGTTATCTACACGCAAACCCTCCTAGCTACTCAAGAACTTGAATCTTAGATTGGCTGCAATCATGTCCAAGAGTCTAAATTCTATGCCAAGTCATGGATGATTTTTTGTCCAGCCTGACACTTTGATAAGTACATGGAACTACGTACAAATATCTGATCAGCACTACATAAGTAATTCAAACAAGCAATCATAAAAAAAAAAAAAAAGGAGTAATTCAAACATGCGTATGATCAAGACTACTTTGGGGGAAATGAAGTGGCAAAATTAACTCATGAAAGAAAGATATTAAGTTGATGGCTTCACTCCCACCACATAAAAAATAAAAATAAAAATTGAAAAAGTTAGATATTAAATTGATGACCTCTAAATAGACCATTCCATGATTACCATCATTGTCATAGTGGTCTGACATAGATTTTTATCCGTCGGAAAACTTCTATGTGGTAGTCTTCTCACTACCATTAATCTTGTCACCATTGACTAGGATATTTGAAGCTTAGCCACTTGTGGCTTGTGCATCGAGAACACCAAACTTTTCTCAACTAATATCCGACCTCAACACTTAGGGTACATTTTGATGACTTCTTGGTTTATTTTCTCCAAAGTTTACATCTTTTACTCATTCCAACATAAGTGCTCCTATGGAGTGACTTGGAAGTTTGAAAATTTATAGTGTTAATCTTTTTCTCTCCGATAAAACATCTTTAGGTCCACTTGACAATCGAAAAGTCCTTGTCGGCTCACGTGTTTGTTGTAGCAAGTCATGTCATTTAGCTTACAATGGGATCCAACAAGGCTTTTGCTGTTTGTCTTCCAACCCACCTTCTTAAAGCTCTGGAAAGCAGCTTCTTTCTAGGTGAGATATCTCCATCTCATGCTCTTGTGAAGCAGTCACGGTTGTCACCCAGTCAGAAGCTGAGAAGCAGGTGCTCGTATTCAATTTGCAGTAGGACTTATCAACAGTAGCCATTGTCGTCATTTTCAAATCTTGGGCACAGAGCCCTTCAAAAATTTGTCAGCCTGTCACTGGAAAGCGATTGATCGCTCCCCTGGTGTCAGATTCCACTCTTAAAATGGATATGTCTGTTTCACACGCGTCAGATGCCACCAACTCAAGCTAGTCAATTTGGAGGATAGAAAACACCATTTAGATCGATTGCACTTCCTGATGGTTCATGTCGAGTCGAGCCATGCCATTCTTCCACCAAGTGTGTTGGACCACTGCACCAAATCAGCACTCACACGACCTTCATAGCCCTACTTTATTCTCTTTGGAGTGCTGTTTTAGTGTTGTTTTCAGCCCTACTTTAATCTCTTTGGAGAGCTGTTTTAGTGTTGTTTTCAGCTTAAGAACAGTGACTCCAATCTTTACTGCATAGATTATAATGCGCAGAGTTTGAATTATATTTCTCGATCAACTTAAGACTCATTTCTCAAAGCCATTTAGATCACGTTTTACTTCAGTGTTCGCTTCTTTTCTCCAGCTTAGAGAACTAGAAGGCTTTGAATCTGATGTACGGCTATATGACAATATGACTATCCTCTCAGGCCACAGCTATTCCATAGAAACCTGAATGGTTCATTGAACTGTGACATATCATGGTAATCTGAATTTTTTGGGTCACAGTTAATGTGTTTTAAGTTCAACACCTAACACTTGATGATGTCATTAGCACCAATGCCTTATAAAACATGGATGGCGAAGTGCTTGTTTCTTTAAAATACGGAGATATATCGGTCTTTGATTCGATTAGGTCATCTGTTGGAGGCAACTAATGACACCGCAGGCTTAATTGCTGCCTAACTTTGATAAAGTAGCGAAAAAGATCAGGCTTTGTCTTATATTATAAGCTAATTCCGACCGTTTTACTCCATCTTCATAAGATAAATTAAGCCGGACCAACGCATGCGCAACCAATCGAAATCGAGCACTTCCTTTGGAATCATGTTTTCCTTGCTTTTTCGCCAATTCGGTGCGCTTTTCATTGGCCATGGCATACCTAATTAAATTGAGTCCAGGTTCTTGTTCATCTAGTTTGAGTGATGTTTCCATCATGAAAATGCTATTTTAATTTCGATCAACGGGCAGCTGCTTTTGGTTGCAGAATTGTGAATGCATCACTAGTATTCTCTTCGCCCATGATCTACATATGAAATGATAGATTCATGGATTGGTATCTTCACATTTGTCGCTTGCTTTGCATCCTTCCAACTATCTTTTTGACTTACCAACTTCAATTTGGAATGGTTGGATGAGCTGCACGGAGATGCTGGTAAAAGGAAGCACAAAATGAGATGGCTACAGTCATGCAGCAGTTTTGGTGGGGGAGGTGGTAAAAAGCTTTTGCTTTGAGTCTGGCACAGGTGACTGCAATGCTAAAAAAGGTGGCAAAAGAGAGCCGTCCACAGGGATACATATCATGTATTTTCTCTGTCTTTGGTGTTCATGATTTAGAGAACTTCTGTCATTAATTTGTTTCTTCCAGTGACTCGACAGAGGAAATTAAGAGACGTTTGGTGGTTGAAAAAAATGAGACAAGCCAATGCCCGTTTGTTCTAGTTGCTTCCCTTGGCCCAAGGATATTTGATGAAGTCTTACTGTATCGTGTACATGGGCATAGTCTTCTACAGTACATTATTTGGCTTGTTTTGCATGACTGATGCTTGTTGAACTGCAAGCATATATATTCTTCTTGGCTGACTCATGAACTACAATTGTAGGGGTTCAGTAATGGATTCATGCAGTATGCTTGCAGGCTTGCAGCTCCACAGGGTACAAGGACAGCCGGACAAGATCAAGCGTGGCTCTCTCATTGTTTTGGGCGGGTTGGGTCAAGTTATTGCCGGGGCTGGAGCTATCAGGTAATTTTGAGGCCATTTGAGGCTCGGACATTAGATTTGTGACGGCTGATAAGAATCAGTTTTTCGACATCAGAGCCAAGTTGATCAGGATGGCTCGGGTAGGCATTGCTTATACTCAGTTGATCCTAGGAGTGGATCATCTAGTTATCGAGGGTGATTTTGCCGTTGTGGTGGGATGGATTCGAGGGTAGATGGAGGTGGTCAAATCTCATCCTCTACTGCACGATATCTGAAAGATTATTAGGAAGAAGGGTTCCTCGATGTCAAACATATTCACCAAAAGGCAAATAGGATGGAGGACTGGGTTGCCTCCTTTATGACAGAGCATTCGGAGAGGAGGGCCTTGTACATCCATACTAGATGCATGTAAGCATTCCATCTTTTATATATATATATATATATATATATATATATATATATAAACTAATATTAGGATCTAAGGCCTATCTAAGCCAATTCAATGTCTAATCTAATGGAGATGGTGACCTAATAGACTCTAGTTCTAGACCCAAGCTCAACTCTGTCATTGATAGGTATTGATTTGAAAAAACCATAGCTAGCCGATAGGTTTTTGAATTGTAGGGTTAGGTTGGGACCAAATCAAGCTTTGACTACTTTGGATACGCATTAGTCCATTAATTAGGTTTTCAAGTCACTCATGAAAGGTGCAACCATGCATGGGGGAAACGAGACATCATATAACTATGAGTCTGACCTCACTTGGACTCAATACACCAATGGGTCCCAAATTAAGGATTAATTTCCAAATGCGCTTGGCGTGGGACATGGGTCCCACAAAATTGATTACAACTCCATCAAAATCCAAATGGACTTAATTTGACCTGGAAAAAATAGTTAATAAAAAAGATTTGGATCTAACTTTAAAACATAAGATGCAACACCAAAGTAGGTATGACCCAATCGATAAATACCTAGCAAACCCAATTCGGGTCAGTTCTGGTGATGCTACACTTCGAATAGAACCAACTAATTTGCAGCCCCATGCCTACATCCTGGTGAAACAATCTTGGTCATGTACTCCATATCAAGAAACAATCTTGATTAATAACTCTGGCTTGGACCTAATCATATTGGTCACGCCGGACACAGCTTTACCACGTTAACCCCATCGGTATTTTTTATTTTCACGGGCCCAAAGTGTCCAATTAGCAAATGCATTGGACTAAGCCAAAACTTTGAGCAAAGAATTGCATCATTAGATCTGGAAAAGGCCGTACCAAACCAAGTCTCTGGTCTCAAGTTAACCTCTTCGTAGGCCTAAATCTAATTGGAGGAGCGTGATAGAAGAGATCAATGCTTGGTCGATTGATTTACAATCCAAAATCATTCAAATGATACCATATGATTAAATCTCCATAATCATATATGTCTCTCCAATCTATGGATGTTGGTATCTATTTATATGTGTATGTGTACAAGTGAATGTGCATGTGATGATGTTTGTATATGTCTCCATAGGAGAAACAAATTATAAATGAGTGCATGTGCAATACCTTGAGAATGAAAAAAAACCAATTATAACCAACTTCAACTTCATCAAGGTCTTGTTAGCTCCAGTGTACCTTCTTTATCTCTCTCCTACTTTAATTTCTTGGCAAGGCACCTAGGTTGTACTACATGTTAAATACTAGTATACATAATTTAAATCATTAAGCTTAGAGTCTATTTAAACTTTACACCCTCATTGTAGTCATTAAATCACTTTGTGTAATATCTCTCAAGTAAAGATGTCGAGCATATGTTTGTTTATCCTGACCAAATCACATATATTATATATGCTACCAACCCCAATTAATAATTATAGATGCATACTTGTCATGCTGCTCTTTAGTTTAAAACATATTATATTTCAAATCTTTTGTGGTGACACGTCTAATGAATCTTCTAGTTTTAAGTTAGACTTTGCTTCTCTCTTTGATAATTATAGGAGCATACTTGTCATTATCATTTTGATTCTCCATATTAGGTACTAATATATTTATATAACTATGAAACGGATGTACTAGGTTTATTAAAAAATTTGTAAATTTAATGTGAGAATATATTTTATATGACGCTATTCTGATGACAAAGATAGATACGCTGGTATGCCATCGGTATTTAAAGTAAAAAAAGATAAATGAAAGTGGATTTCGTTGTGTTGATCTTCAAGGGCCTTCTGTATTGGGTGCTATCTTTTCAAGGAAGGGAACAATAACTACGGTATTACACTAAAAAGGGCTAGAAACTATAAACTAAGACATAAATAAAGAAAGCCACAAATAAAAGAAATAGAAAATACTGATCATTAATTGGTCAATAAATAGACTCTTCTTAGATTTGCAATTTACTATTTATGCATCTTTTTTAAATTGTTGGATGGTTGTCTTCCTTTGGTGTTAACACCTATTATTGTGGATTACTATCACTTAAACCATTTCCTCTTGACGATTGATGCAGCCAGTTTAAGTATTCTAAACTATTAGTCTCCTCCATTCAAGTTCCTGTTTTTTTGGTGACCATCTCTGGTATTGCTCTCAGCATCTTATCCTACACTAAGTTAATAACATAGAATATAATTGGCCTTCCATTTAACACAGCCTCCTATATAAGCTCCATTCACATTCGATCTGTATTCTACAACTTACCTTTAGAACTTAATCTTACCTCATTTGACTCACCACTCAGCATGGTTTGACCGATGCTCTTTAGATATCACTCAATCTATCTTATATGACATCGCATAGTAACTTGATCGATATACGTGCATGATCATTTTCTCATCTATTTATGATCATTCTGTAGTCCTCTAGTTTAGCCATGTGGCATCAACTTAGCCAATCTTCATATGGAATGTGATATGAGTAGGTCTATTCGGCACAATTCCAGATAGTGGTCTTCGTGCTCTTCTTGTTATATCATATCTCAATGTTTAGCCTACTCCCATTGTCGAGGGTGGAGTCCTCTTATTGTGATCATCTAGTTTCTAATACTGTCATATGGCTACTATTTAATCAGTTTTTAGATTTTTAGTATATCACAGTCAAATTTGGGATATAACACGATCATGCTACTAAGAAATAAGGTTCAAAATAACATAAAGCCAATATTCATTTTCTTAAATAGAATAACAGATGCATCATAAATAAAAATAATAAAAATATTCAACTCAAACTCTTAATTAAACCAAAATTAGTTCAACGCATCTAAATCTAAAATCAAATATCAAACCCATGTCTCAAAATTTATAAATAGTTAACTACAAGTCTATGATCATTAAATAAACTAAGTTTCAGCTACAAAATTTTCAAACTTGCTATGTAGATCCTCAAGTATGGATCCTTCATCGGTCCTAATCTTATTCTTCTATAAAAAAAATATTGAATTTTGATACCTCAAATTCGACCCATAGCAACTCAAGACGGAGAAACCCATAGCAAAGAACAACACATGAGGCCCAAGAGGAAAAGCCCATAGGCGTGCGAGGCCTGTAGTGCGTGGCCCAAGATGCGGATGCATGGTCCAAGGCATGCTCGTGTGTGAGGCATGCGGTGCACGTGCGGTCCACCTCACGAGAGTGTGGGAGTCACGATCCACGCGCAAGGCATGGCATGCTGTGGTCCAGAGACGATTTCATGTGGCTCACATGCAAGCGAACGAACATGTGACACATGGCATGTGACAACTCCGATCCATAGCTAGTTCATGACGGATAGTTGTGCGTGGTCTATGCATGGTCCACAGGCTGTTTTGTGCAATTAGATGGTGATAGCGATGTGCGGACGCGATCAAAGGGCTGCAGATGCGTGTAGGGGTGATCAGTAGTTAGAATCTAAATAGGAGTCGATTTTAGGATCTTTAAAAGAGGCCTAACAGCTTGAGGAAACAATGTAGTGGTTAAGAGTAGCAGGCAGCAGTAGGTGGTGGCCAAAGAGTCCTTTTAGGGGTTCTTTGAGAGCTTTGTAAGGGAGGGTCGAGTGTTCTTGTTGAGAGAGAGAGATTGATGCATGAGAGTTGAGAGGGTGTGATCTCCTCTTGCATTTGTTCTTTCTTTCATAGTGAAACTTGCATGCCGCATGAAGATAAGCCTTAGACTAATCCATATATTTAATTATATCTTTTTTATATCTTTTCTTTCTTTCTGTTATGGTATCGACATCGTCACTAGGGTTAGCGATCTTGGACGGAGGATCCATTTTCCACACTCATGAAGGATCCACTCCAACAAGTGGTATCAGAACATGAGGTTGTCCAAATTATAGCAGTGTTGGTCATGGTTGAAGAAGATGGAGAAGACATGCTCAATCAAGGTAGAGATCAACCGATATGATGGAAAGAGTAATTTTTTCTTATGACAAGCGAGGATAAAAGATGTGCTCATCCAACAAGGATTGATTGTATTAGATGTATGCCCTAAAAGCTAATTAGACTGATACATGTAATCTTTCTAAAGACATAATTTATAATTTTAACTTATTAATAAAATAAAATTTAGATTATTTATCTATTCATATTATGTGATGTGTCTATGAATCATCCAATGAATTAACAAAATAATGACATATATTCTCAAGAGTTAAGAATTTGAGACATGTATCATTGATGGTTAATTCATAAACTGCTCCCGACCGTAGAATCATCATAGAGACGGTGATTGATCCAGATAGGTTGGTGTATGGATCGCTTCCTTAGGGGTAGATGAGTCTTGAATCTATAATGTGGAGACATTGAGCGAGAGTGCAGGTGCTTGTTAGAGAACAAGAATACCAAGCATGACCAACATAAGTAGTCACTTGGATATCTACATTCTTATCGTGATATATTTGATGCTGTAGTATTGTGAATAGTTCTCAGATCTGCAGTGCCTCGACTATTCACAATGAGGTTGCTGTAGTTTAACTATACCATAACTCAGTCTCTTAACCATCTGAAATCTTGAGATGTATGTTGGCTGTAGTAGGTCTATTGTAGAAATAGGATGTGTACTTAGATGGAATCTATCAATCCTAGTAGTAAGGAAGAAATCTTATGAGGATCATAAAACTAAGTTCGGAAGTTCATAGCTATGGCAAGTGTGAATAATGGAAAGCAATTTTCATAAGATTTTATTAAGAACTCAGGTTGATTAAATCTTATATATGACAAGATTAGGTTGACAAGTTATCCATAACCATAATCTTGTTGGGACTTATGATAGAAGAATCGAATCATACGACAACTGTACCTATAAGTTCATCGATTCAGTTCTATTAGATTACCACTACATATTGCTAGGTATCACTGATGGATTGTGGGATCAATTAAAAATTATTTAGATGATCAATAATTCTCAAATTGGCTGAATTGGAAAGGTTCCAATCTATTGAAAGGAGTTTTAATGATATTATTGATGGAGATCATAATATATCCTACTACCAGACAAAATTGAACCTATGAGATCACACATAAAAGGAATTAATCTAGGATTGAGTAATTGGACTCACATGGTTCAATTGAGTTAAGGATTTGAGAAATCCTATTGGATTTAGGAATACTATACTAGCATATGGTTAAATCCAAATCCTCTTTAAACTTGAATCCCTAAGAGATGAAAATTGGACCAAGTCAATTGCATACAATATGGATAGCCAAGAGTTAGTTTTCCATCATAATTAAAGTTGAAAGAAATTGGACTCGTGCCCAATTGGATTGGATCCAAGGTTGGCGCCCCCTTGGCCTTATGCAACAAAGATTGGGAGAACTAGATGGAGGGCATGGCCCATTAGGCTTTGACGCCAATAAGGGCAAGTGGGAGGCGCCCATCAGTCCTAATGGGAGTTGGTTTTGGTTCCTTATGAGATAAGAATGTGATTTGATCAAAGTCCTTAACCAAGTAGGACTTCTTTTGATCTATAAAAATATCTTGAGATGTGATCTCTAAATCTTAAGCAAATAGCTCCATTACAACAAAACAGATTATTAGTGATGAAAATTTTTCATCACTAATAACTTATTTTCATCGCTAATAGTTATTAGCGATGAAATTTTTGTCGCTAATATTTCATCTTCAATAATCATGTCGTTGATAATATTTTACGATGAAAAAAAATTTCATCGCAAATAATCATTTATTTGGATGAAAAATTTTCATCATTAAAAAATTTATTTTTTTAAAAACTATTTATGATAAAAAATTTTAGTCATAAAAAAAATATTTATGATAAAATTTAATGTCGCTAATAAATAACAGATTAATAGTGATAAAAATATTTTTATCGCTATTAATTTAATTAAAATTTTTTATAAAAATTAAATTTTTAAAAATTTTTAGTGACGTAAATATTTTCATCACTAATAAGTACATTTGCGATAAAAATTTTTCATTGCTATTAATTTAATTAAAAATATTTATAAAAATTAAATTTATAAAAATATTAGCAATAAAAATTTTTCATCATAAATGCCCTTATTAGCGATGAAAATATTTTTATCACTATTAATTTAATATAAAAATTTAATATTTTTAAATTTATTAAAAATTTTATTTACGATCAATTTTTCATCATAGTAAAATATTTTTGGCGATCAATATTTTATCAGAAATAATTTCATTGCTAATAATTTATAAATTTTTTTTAAAAAAAATAATTTATGAATATATATTTTTAATTTATATTTATAATATTTTTTATAAATTAAAAATAAAAAATTTACACAATAAACTCATAAATAAATTTTATTATTTTATTATATTAAATTAAAATTATAAAAGATTTAAAATAAAAATAAAAAATTACATAAAGAGACCGTCAAGTGTCGACATCTGTGGAAGGAGAACGAGCTGGAGAAGGAAAACATTCGGAAGAGCTCGGACCGACCTGCTGTTGCCTCATCAGCTATATCATCCACTCATCTATGCCATCTACTCCATCATCTGAATTTGGAGCTGCTAATGCTTGTCGACACGTGCAGCCAACTTATGAGCTCGCTGTCGATTATCAATAACCTATCTCTATACCTCCGTCAGTCGAGCATCATAGACAGCATGGATGTCAGCCCTAGACGAGCGTGAGAATGAGAGAACAGTGATCCCATATTCTAGATCTCTAACATAACAGAATCTCTTACCAAGCACTTGATCACAAATCATGTCATCTGTGAGTGTAATCGAGCCCTCAGAGGTAGGTTGAGATCTCATGTCTGTCATATGGTCCTGAAAATTAAAGTTATAGCTTTTTTAATTTTATAATAAAAATCAAACTGTGAATGAAAAAAATAATTAAAAAAACTTACAAAGAGCTCCTGGCTCCCCGTCGTCCACTCTCGTGATTGTCGCTGGTGGGTCCGCTGGTAGATATCGATCCTATCAGGAAGCTCATCACTCTCAGTATCTCTCTGTAATTTGAGAATAATTAATTAAAAAAATTTTAAATAGTTAAAAAATTATATACTAATTAAAAATTATTTACTATCTGCTCCATGTGACGAGCAAACGACCTCGAACCATCATTATGTCGTATGGTCTGTCTCGTCCGATTCGCGGTGTTCTAGATACATCTTCTCTGTACAGTTACCAGTCAAATTAGTAGATAATAAATTTAATTTAAAAATAAATGATTCAATAATTAAACTTTAAAAAAAAAGTTTGGATGTCTCCAACACTCTAGAGCGAGGTTCTTCGATGGACCTCGCCCTCACCTCACTATCGGTGGAGACTGATCTGAAATAACAATAAATAAATTATTAATATGATAACTATCTAAATAAAAAAATTAAATTTTATTATATAAAAAAATAATAATAAATAAAAATAAATTTATGTAATAAATATAAAATAAACTATAAGTAGTTGAGCATGTAAAATAATATTAATGCAAAATAATAACATGAAATCTAATCCCGAAGACTCGATGGTTTTTTATTTTTTTCTAAAATATTTTTTACCTAAAAATATTTTTTTCTAAATAATTTTTTTTCTGAATGAGCTTTGGACTCGACCTCCCATGGCCCCTACTCCCACGATGCCGTTACCATCACACACCCCGTATCGCTCAGACTCGACCCCCGCTCTCACAGCACCGATGTCGATGCTATCACACACCCCGCACCGCCCAGACTTGGCCTCCCACGGCCCCCGCTCCTACGGTGCTGGCACTGTCACAAACCCTGAATCGCCTGGATCAGATTCCGATCTGGATCCTAATCCGAATCAAGATCTCGATCCGGATCCCGACCTCGATCCAATTTGGATCATGATTCAAATTTTATTTTTATTAATCAAATAATAAAATATTTGATTAATATAAGTTTTTATTTTTTTTATTTTTTTTTATTTTTTTATTTTTTTTTCTCCTCTTTTCTCTCTTCCCTTCCTCCCTCCCCACCATGCAAACCCCTCCCCACCGTCGCCCCCTCCCCAACCCCGTCTCCCCCGGCCACCGTCCGCCCCCTCCCCAGCTCCGTCTCCACCGGCGACAGCCTCCCTAGCCCCGTCTCCGTCGCCGTCAGCTGCACCCTCCCCAGCCCCATCCCCCCCTGCCCCATCCCGCGTGCCTACGACCCAAACCCCCTCCCCACCGATCGACAACCTCCCCGCCGGCCGACCCCCTCCCCGACCCCGTCTCCGTCGCTGCCAGTCACCCCATTTCCAACCCCATCCCCCCCTCCGACCCCATCCCGCCCCGCCCCCATTTGGATCCCTGCCGACCAACCCCTCCTCGGCCCCATGGCGCTGTCGGCGGCCCATGGCCCCCCCCCCCCCCTCGTGGACGGCTTCGCTCCCCGATGGCCTGATCAACACAAAAAAAAAAGGTTGAAAATCTTACCTCTGGCAGATGGCGGGCGGCGGGGTTGGACGATGGACGGCAGGAAGAGATGGAGAGGAGAGCTCAAGGAGAGGGAGTGAGATTAGGGAAAGAAAAGAGAGGGGGGGATAAGCATTTCGCACGATTTTACGTGAAAAGACATCGATTTGACGTTGATTGAAAGCAGGAATATTAGCAATATAATTTTTTGTTGCTAATAACATTATTAGTGACGGAACCTAATTTTCATCGCTAATAATTCAAAAAAATTTCTCCAGTAAAAAAAAATTTGCTATAAAAAAAAATTATTTGCGACGAAACATAATTTTTCATCGCTAATAACTTTATTAACGATGAAAAAATAATTTTCATCGCTAATAATTTTTATCAAAAAAAATTTCTCCATTTTCTTGCTAAAAAAATTTCCTTCCCACCAAAAAAATTTCTCTGATAAAAAAATTTTGCCACAAAAAAAATATTTACAATAAAAAAAATTTTCATCGCTAATAACAATATTAACGATGGAAAAATAATTTTCATCGCTAATAATTTTTGCAAAAAAAATTACTTCTATTTTTCAAAAAAATTATTTACGATGATACTAAAATATTTTATCATTAATTATCTTTTTAGCAACAAAAAATAATTTTTATCGCTAATAATTTCTATCAAAAAATAAAAAAATTATTTATGATAAAAAATATTCATCGTTAATAATGTTATTAGTAATGAAAACAAAAATTTTATCACCAATAATTCTATCAAAAAAATAAAAAATTTCTCACTAAAAATTTTTTTCCTCTTAAAAAATTTCATAAAAAAATTTATTTTTGATGAAAACTAAATTTTAGTTGTTAATAATCTTATTAGCAATGTAAATATAATTTTTATCAAAAATAATTTTTGTAAAAAAAAATTTCTCAATAATAATTTCATAAAAATTTAATTTTATATTTTTCTCACTAAAAAAATTTTCTATCCAAAAAATATAACAATAAAAAATGATATTAAAAAAATATTCATGATAAAAAAATAAAATATTAATAAAAAATTTAAATAAATAGTTAATTTATGATTTTTTTAAAAAAATTACGTACATAAAAAAAATTACATACGTAAAAAAATTATGTAATCATATACCATCGGATGAGAATCATTTTTCTATTGATACATTGCAGATGTTAACTAACAATCAAACATAATTTATAATTAAAAAATATAACTAATTAGATTTACTTTTTTGATGGCAACACTGCCATGAGTTGATCAAAATGTTTGAATGGACCTCCAAACTTAAATTTAATCTGCGAGCAGCTAGGATCCTTGAGATTGATGCAAAAGGAGCATAGTAGAAAGGATAATACCTGCTCAAGAGTATGTCAATCTTAGGATAAATCTTGAACTGGATAGCAATAATAAGAGTTCAGCTAGTTAGAGAGTATCTACAATAAATAATCATCACATACGAATTAAGACCATGAATGCACTCTTGAAAAATAATACTGAAGGACCCAGCAAAGGCCTTCCGCATACAGTTTAGAAATACATAATACAATTTAGTCCATCGAACAGTTGATAAAGTTTTATTCTTTATACAACTGGAAATTGATATTTTTCTTGAATCAAAATTTTTATTTTTAATTTTTTGAGACGGTTTGCTCCTGGATCTTATAGATGGTTGATTCGATTATGGGTGAAGAATTTTGTTGCATCATCCAACAAAGTCTGGATACTGAGAGAATAATTTTTTTTCAATATCAGAAGTTATTTTTTTAAATTTATAATTTTTAAATTATTAACGATAAAATTATTTCATCATAAATAATGAAGTATTTACGATATTTCTAGCATTTCATCATAAAAAATCTATAATTTTTATATTTTTTAAATTTTTTATTTTTTAAAAAATATTAACGATAAAAATTTAGTTTTCATCATAAATAATCAATAATTTTTAATTTTTTTTATTTTTTTCAAATATTAGAGATGAAAATTTTTTCGTAAATAATTGAGATCCAGTATCATGTTTTAACATATAAAGATCAAATACCATATGAATAATTTTTTTGTAGATCATGTTTTAACGTATAAAGATTCAGTATCATCTCCTTTCTATATTCTTGGATGGATACAAGGTCTTTATACTTTGTGATCTTTGGTAGGTCCATAGAACCAACAACCTATGCAAAATTGAGCAATAAGACAGATTTAGAGAAACTTAGAGACGAAAAATATTTCATAAATAATGATCAACTTTTAATTTTTTTCATCGTAAATAATAAATTATTTACGATGAAAAATATGTTTACATTACAAACACTAAGTTATTTATGATATTTAAAATTTTTTATTTTTTTTTAAATATTAGCGATAAAATTTTTTTATCATAAATAGTAGATTATTGACGACAGAAATTGACATTTCATCATCAATACTCTAGTATATGTGACGTAATATTTTTATTATAAATAATATATAATTTTTAAAATTTTAAAATTTTTTATTTTTTTTAAGTATTAATGATGAAAAATTTTTATTATAAATAAAGAGGTATCTACGATAAAAATTTAGTTTTCATCATCAATACTCTATTATTTATGACATAATATTTTCATCATAAATAATCTATAATTTTAAAATTTTTAAAATTTTTTATTTTATTTCAAATATTGATGATGAAATTTTTTTATCATAAATACTAGAGTATTGACGATAAAAAATGACTTTCCATCACCAATACTCTAGTATTTATGACGTAATATTTTTGTGATAAATAATCTATAATTTTTAAATTTTTAAAATTTTTTATTTTTTTTATATATTAGCGATGAAAATTTTTTATCATAAATTATAGGTATTTATGATAAAAATTTAATTTTCATCATCAATACTCTATTATTTATGATGTACTATTTTCATCATAAATAATCTATATTTTTAAAATTTTTAAAATTTTTTATTTTTTTCACATATTAGCAACGATAAACTTTCATCATAAATAATATGATATATATGATGAAAATTTAATTTTTATCACTAATACTCTATTATTTATGATATAATATTTTTATCATAAATAATATTTAATTTTAAAATTTTTTTATTTTTTTTAAATATTAGTGATAAAAAATTTTCATCATAAATAACCAGTATTTATGATAAAAAATAAATTTTTATCATAAATACTTATATCATTTATGATGAAATTATTTTCATCATGAATATTTAAAAATTTAAAATTAAAATAAATATTTTTTTATTTATGATGATTAATTTTGTCATAAATAATTTGTATTTATGATAAAAAAAAAATTTATTGCAAATATGAAGCTATTTGTGAGGAAAACTAATTTTCATCATAAATATTTCATTATTAGTGATGACTTTAATTTTTCATCGTAAATAGTATTGTTGGTGATGAAAATATTTTCGTCATCAATAAATTCATCGCAAAAACTCTCTTTTCTTGTAGTGCTCCTATGCCTCTCTTCTCCCTTGGCCTTCACACCCTCTCCTCTCCTCTCTTCCTCACACCTCTATGCCCAAAGACTGGGCCTTCTTTGGCCTCCACGCCCAAAGGAGTTGAGCGTCTTTCATCTACACACCAAAGGCTGGCATCTTGTTTAGAGAGAAGGCATTCTCTCTTCTACTTTCATCTTACTTCGAGGTGCATACTGATTTTTTGGAGAAGAAATAAAAGAAGAGAGTCTTGAACCATTTTCATGGATACTTGTAGAGGTCGAACACTTGTGTGGCTCTAAAAAAAATTAAAAGATATATCCACGATCATCAAACTATTGTGAATATCTACCCGCACAAAGGTAAAGATGAGATCTTCATATTTATATTTGATAAATTTTATTTGCTGCTATAGATGCTAAGAACATAATAAAGATAATCTCATGAGATGAGATCTAGTAGATGCATGTTAGACTAATTTGCTTCCGCTGCATGTATAAAAAAATTTTATTGTTTTAGCATGCATACCCTGCATGATTTTTTCTTCAAATTGATGCTCTCTTGTGTGAGAAAAAGTCGATTACCATGGATAAGAAGGATTGGAGGCGGCTCCAAATGTAGGCAGTGAGTACGATTCACTTATACTTGATGGATAATATGGTGATCCATGTACTTAGCAAAACTTCTCTGACGATAATGTAGATGAAGCTCGAAGTGATGTACATGATGAAGTCACTCACCAATGCTCTTTTTCTCTAGAAGCAATTCTACCAGCTGTAGATGAGAAAGGGGCAAAGCGTGCAGGAGAATCTCAGTAACTTTCAGAAGATCTTTATTAATCTCCTTAGCATTGGTGAGAAAATTGAAGAGAAGATCTGGGCATTGGTCTTACTTTCATCGCTTTTTTCTTCAGTTGAGTCTTTGGTGATTGTTCTTCTTGTGGAGAAGAATACCATCAAGATAAATGAAATCACTTCTATACTTTTCCAGAATGAGGTTCTCAAATGGGAGAATCAAGCTTCAAGTTCAGATAGCGACTTGGCTTTGGCGGTGACTAAAGATGGTGATAGCAAAGGACAAAGGGGTAGAGGATCACAAAGTGGGCGATCCAAGGCCAAGTCGATGGATTACAACAAGATCAGATATTACAGGTATGATGAGTTAAGACATCAAGTCAAAAATTATCTATAGCTCAAAAATCAGATGAAGGCTACTGCGACGGTGGTCCAAGATAATGATACAGAAGATAGTGATAATGTTCTTCTAGTGACTGATGAGGTATCTACTTCTTTTCCATAATGAATTTTGGATTCTATATATTTGTATCGTGTTTGCTGCAGAGAAGAACTGTTTGACTCTCTAAAGAACAGTGAGGGCACTATTCATCTGCCAGATAGATCGAGCTGTGCGATTAAGGAGATTAGGATTATTAGCTTACGGACTCATGATGGAGCAGTAAAAAAATTAGGCAAGGTCTGATGTATATCTAATTTCAAAAATAATCTAATTTCACTGAGCAGACTGGATTCAAGCAGCTACAGGTAGAAAGCGGATGATGGAATCCTAAAGGTTCTCTACAATAGTAGGGTTGTGATGAAGGGAAAGAGGTATGAAAGATATTACCTCTTAATAGGAAGCTCAGTATGAGGTGGACCTTCAGAAGCCAGTAAGAGCTCAAAGCACGGTGGAGCTCCAGATACAGGTGGATTAGGAACGAGATGGGAGACTCGAGAGAATGACAGGTGACATCGTAAGGTGAAGTTCTTATTACCGCAAGAAGCTACTCCGAGCAAGTCTCAGATCAGACAGATCACAGCATATGATGAAGATGAGATTAAGCGGTCTGGCTCGACTTTCATGTTTATCCATCCAAGAGCAGTCAGACATTTGCTCTAGCGTATGAGGGCGAGATCATAGAAGCTCTCAAAGTTATGTGAAAATCGAATGTCAAGTCGAGGTGGAGATTGTTGGATTTTGACACTTTGAATTCGATCCACAGCAGCTAAAGATGGGAAAGCCCATAGCAGAGAATAGCACGCGAGGCCCAAGAGCAGAAGCCTGCAGGCACGCAGCTTGCTAGCACACAAGGCCTATAGCGTGCAGCCCAGGATGTGGATGCACGGACCACCGCACTTTCCACCGCAAGATCCAGGGCATGCCCGCATACAAGCTGCATAGTGCACACATAGGAGTCGTGGTCCACACACGGTTTCACATGGCTCACGTGTGTGCAGACGAACGTGTGACATGCGGCGCATGCGAAGAGGCTCCGATCCATAACTGGCTCATGTAGGATAGTTGTGCACTATCTATGCATAGTCCATGGGCTATTTTGTACAATCAAATGGTGATGGCGGTGTGCAAGTGCAATCAGAGGGCTATGGATGCTTGCAGGGGTGATCAGTGGTCAGACTCCGAATAGGAGTCAATTTTAGAGTCTTTAAAAGAGACCTGAGAGTCTGAGAAAATAGTATAACGATTAAGAGCAGCAGGCACCAGCAGGTGGTGACCAAGGAGTCCTTTTAGAGGTTCTTTGAGAGCTTTGTAAGGGAGAGTCGAGTGCTTCTTATTGAGAGAGATAGATTGATGTATAAGAGTTGATAGGGTGTGATCTCTTTTTATATTTATTCTTTCTTTCATAGTGAAGCTTGTATGCCTTGTGGAGATCAGTCTTGGGCTGATCCATGTATTTGATTATCCTTTTTATATATCTTCTTTCTTTCTATTACAGTATCGACATCATCACTAGGGTTAGCGATCTTGGGTGGAGAATCTATTTTTTCACACTCGTAAGGGATTCTCTCCAACAAAAAAAAAAAAGATAAGCTATACTAGCTCAGTAAGTAGAACCTATATTTTCTTACTACATCAATCATAAATTTTTTTATGATAATATAATATTTAAAAAATAATAGATACTACAAAAATAAAGTATTTCACAGAGTATACTATAAAACAAGTCATAAATACAATCTTGCATGCATAAATTCATGAATATTTTGTAAACAAGATTCATAAATTATTCTCGTCAGATACTATATCATGTTTTAAAATATTACTCACAAATATTCATATTAAGATCATTTTATACCTATAATAGGGTCATATTTCTTAACCAACAAAGTTCTTATTTCGTATGCCAACTTTATACCTATTGGCGGGGCCATATCTTTTGTGAATGCCAACTTTATATATTGACCTTTCCAATTATAGAAATTTGTTCATACATATTTAAGAGCCTTTGAAATCTTTATATATATTTTTTAAAACATACACATGCATAGATGAAAAAATAATAAAATTTCATGCTTCATAAATATACTATTTTTATAAAATATATTCATGAAATCAATGATCATAATAAAATATATTTTTTTATTTCTCATATATTGATTCTTATTTTATGAAAAATATGATTTCATCAATAATAAATTATTTACATAAAAAATATGATAATTTAAAAATAAATAAAGAATGTAAGATCTACTTACCTCATTTATCCTAGATCTTTAGACTTCATTTGATGAATCACGTAATCCTATTTAAAATATTAAATCATAATCAATTTTGATTTGATAAATTTAATGAAATTAAATAATAATAAAAAAAGATGGTTGATCTGGTGATTGATCCAATAGACCATCTAGATATCGAATTGATTTGGGGTCATCTTATTGGAGTCAACATGGATCCTTAGAAGAGGAAGAGATAGTTCAGTACTAGGATTTGTATGTCTTCTTAGAGAGAGAAAGTAGAAAAAGAAAGTAGAGAAAGTTTTTGTATCTCTCAAAAGAGAAATCTATAATCAAGATCATTAGAGGTCATGTTAGAATGACTCGACAAAGATTAAGAATGATCAGATTCTATGAATATCTAGTAAGGGCTAGATTGGGATTTGATCTACTGCATCGATATCAAAATAATTTTGGATCTTTTTGAAAAGATCATATTAAATTCATACTGGAATCCATAGATCAGATAGAGAGAGAAAGAAGGAGAGGATAGAGAGAGATATGAAAGAGAAGAGAGAGATAGGAGAGAGAAAATGATTTCTTTCTTTTCCTTTTCTTTTTCCTTTTCTTCTTATTCTTCTTGTTCTTCTTTTTCTTTTCTTTTCTTCTTTTCTTGGCCGAACAAGGAAGCAAAGGGGGCCGGTGACTAGCTACCACAAGGCTGGCGATGGGCGGCAACAGCAAGCAGTCGATAGCGGTGGGGTAGAGGACAGCGACGACAAGCATTATCTGGCAAGAAAATCATGGGAAAAAGCATAAAAAATAGGAAACTGAGGCTTTTCTTCATTTTTTTTTGATGGCCATGATCTCATCGTGGAGAATCATAAGGAGGCCAAGCAACCTAATCGAGGGTCCGGTGTAAAGGGGCAGCAGCATCGGTGGTCAGAAAAAGAAAAAATCAAGGTTGAAAAATAGGAGAAGTGGAACTTAAATGATTTCTGGCCAAGCCAATGGCTGGTGGCGGCATCCAAGGCTAAGAGAAGATGGGAAAGAGGACCGAAGCTTATCTTAAACTCCGATGGCATCTCTGACAATGATTTTAGGGGGATATAGTGAGGGTAGTCTGCAATTTCAATGGAAGAAAAGAGAGAAAAAAGAGAGATGAGAGTTGGCTTCATCGTGGATTGCTTTGGAGGGAGAGAGATTTATAGAAGACTCCCAAGGGCTTTGGCAACCCTTAGGAGTCCAGTTCCTAATCAGATTCGACGAGAAAGAAAACTCCTATTGGGAGTGTTCATTCTTCTGTTTTGTTTTCTTTTTTATGCTTTTTCTTTTTCGCCTTAAAATTCATGCATCTCATCCAATTGGACTAGATTATCTTATTCTATCCCTCTTAAAAGAGTTTAGTCCTCGAACTTGGCATATCTTCACTCTTTTACAATTAAGGATATCTAGTCTTCAACCAGTGCACCGCCATACTTCCGCTATGCCTATGCTACTCTGATCTAAACCAACTCTTCTATACTCATCCTTTGGCTAATTCTATAAATCATCTAAGCTTAAGTTCTATCCATGATCAAATCTATTGCTCTAATACTATAAAATGTTACGTCTCAAATCCAAAATATAACATAGTCATGCTACTAAGGGGTGCAGTATAAGATAACACAAAGCCAACATTTATTTTCTTAAATAGAATAACAGATGCATCATAAAGAAAAGTAATAAAAAGGTTCAATTTAAATTTTTAATTAAATCAAAATTGATTTAGAGTATTTAAATCTAAAATCAAATACCAAATTCATATCTCAAAATTTATAAATAGTTAACTATAAGTCCATGATCATCAAATAAATTAAGTTTCAGCTATAAAATTCTCAAACTTGCTATGTAGATCTCTAAGCCTGAATCCTTCATCAGTCTTAACCTTATTCTTCTATAATATATATATATATATATATATATATATATATATATATATATATATATATATATATATATATATATATATATATATATATATATATGAGATACACTAACTCAGTAAGTACGATCTATACTTTCTTACCAAATCAAGCATGAGTTTCTATGATAATATAATATTTAAAAAAATAATAGATACTACAAAAAATAAAATATTTCATAGAGCATATTATAAAACAAGTCATAAATACAATTATGTATGTATAAATTTATGTATATTTCATAAACATGATTTGTAAATCAATCTTGTTAGGTATTCATGTCATGTTTCATAATGCTATTCATCAATATTCATATTAAAGTCACTTTATACTTATGATAGGACCATATTTCTTAATCGATAGAGTTCTTATTTTATATACAAACTTTATACGTATTGACAGGGCCATATTTTTTGTGGATGCTAGCTTTAGATATCGATCTTTTTAATTTTAGGAATTCATTCATTGCTATCTAAGAGGTTTTAAAATCTTTATATCTTTTTTCTTAAAATATCTATTTATGTAAAGAGAAAAATAATCAACTTCATGCTTCATAAACATGTTATTTTTATAAAATATATTCATGAAATTAATAGTCATAACAAAATATACTTTTTTATATCTCATATACTAATCCTTATTTTATGAAAAATATGATTTCATCGATAATAAATTATTTACATAAAAAATATGATAATTTAAAAATAAATAAGGAGTATAAGATTCACTTATCTCGTTTATCCTAGATTTTTAGACTTTGTTAGATGAATCAAATAATCATATTTAAAATATTGAATCATAATCAATTTTTATTTGATAAATTTAATAAAATTAAATAATAAAAAAATGGTTGACCTGATGATCGGTCCAATAGACCATCTGGGTAGCAAATCAATTTTGGATTATCTTGTCAGAGTCAACATGAATCCTTAAAAGAGTGATGGTTCGATACTAGAGTCCTATATCTTCTTAAAGAGAAAAAGTTGATAAAGAGAGAGAAAATAGAGAGAGAATCTTCATATCTCTTAAAAGAGAGATCCATGATCAAGATCATCAGAGCTCATATCAGGATGACTCAATGGAGATTGAGAGTAATCAGATTCTATAAATATCTAGCGAGGGCTAGGTTAGGATTCGACCTATCACATGGATATCAAAGTAATTTTAGATCTTTTTAAAAAGATCATATCAAGTTTATATTGAGGTCCGTGGATCAGATAAAGGGAGAAAGAGGGAGAGGGTAGAGAGAGACAAAAGATAGGAGAGA
The DNA here is from genome assembly GCF_000442705.2 of Elaeis guineensis. Lineage (NCBI taxonomy): Eukaryota > Viridiplantae > Streptophyta > Magnoliopsida > Arecales > Arecaceae > Elaeis > Elaeis guineensis. The sequence continues at coordinate 15,960,307 of NC_026004.2, read as the reverse complement.
GAAAATATTTCTCTCTCTTTCTTTCTTTTCCTTTTCCTTTTCCTTTTCTTCTTCTTCTTCTCTTCTTTCTCTTTACTTCTCTTCTTTTCTTGGCTGAACAGGGGAGCAAAGAGGGCTGGTGATTGGTTGTCAAAGGGCTGGCAATGGATAGCAATAGCAAGCTACCGACAGCGATGGGGTGGAGGACAACTGGCGATGAATATTGGCCAGCAAGAAAATCATGGGAAAAGGCACAAAAATAGGGGATCGAGGCTTCTCTTAATTTTTTCGATGGCCTTTCACCGACAACCATGATCTCACCATGGAGAGTCATGGGGAGGCCGAGTAACCAAACTAAGGATCTAGTGTCAAGTGACAGTGGCGTCGGCAATTAGAAAAGGGAGAAATCAAGGTCGAAAAATAGGAAAAATGAAACTTGAATGATTTTCAGCCAAGTCGGTGGTCGGCGATGACTTCCGAAGCCAATAGAAGATAGGGAAGAAAGAAAGGAAGAGGACAGGGGCTTATCTCAAACTTTGGTGGCATCTTTGGATGATGATTTTAGGCGGACATAATGAGGATAATCCATGATTTTAATGAAAAAATAAGGACGAAAGAAGAGAGAGGAGAGCTGGCTTTATCATGAATTGCTTTGGAGGGGGAGGGAGAGATTTATGGAAGACTCCCAAGGGCTTTTGGTAGCTCTTAGGAGTCCGGTTCCTAATCAGATTCGATGAGAAAGAAGACTCTCATTGAGAGTCTTTATTCTTCTATTTTATTTTTTTATATATTTTTTTTATTTTAAAATTCAAGCGTCTGATCCAATTGGATCAGGTTGTCACATAATACTAATTGGAATGTGGGGTAAACAAATTTCTTTAGTGAAGATTGCAAATTTACTAAATATGGGCAAGATATATTACTGTACATCCTTGATTTGTTGATGTTACTTATAAATCTACTTGGAATGTATAAAACATCATATCATCTCCTATCTGGAGTAATATAGGTTGGCAAGGATTTATTTTATTAACTTATTATATATTTTTTAGCAATTCTTTAATCAATAAATGTTAAGATGAACGTATAAAATTATCATTGGCATTAATTTTAGTAGATTAGCTAATATAATAATAACCTAGTCACTGGCACTAAAAATTTTAGCAATATTTTTATTTACAATTCTCTAATTTTTTAACCCGAATCATGATAGAGATAAATTAGAGTCTCAATTCATCTTTGGCCACGTATCAAGAAAAATAAGATCTGTGATAGTAAGTCTTATCTATGTAAGGATTTGTAGGTAGTGTATGACAATCCTACCATCCAATTACATTATAATAACTAACAATAGATAGAGTGGCCATAAAAATAGTGTAGTTGCTTATTGACGAATATAAGCATAAAACAGCTAGCTTAAACATACCCTATATTTAGACCTTGTATAGTGAAAATAATCTAAACCTAATTAGATTATTTATTTAATTCAAGTCTAGACATCATCCCTACTGCACGATATCCGGAGGATTGTTAGAAAGAGGGATTCTCTCGATGTCAAGCATACTCACTAGAAGGCAAATAGGGTGGCGTATTTGCGAACTAGGTCGCCTCCTTTATGGTGAATCATTTGGGGAGGACGGTCTTATGGATGGTGATGGTAATTATTTCTGCTATTCTTCGTGATTTTTTTTTGTCTGATTTTATTGGATGTATTCATATTAGATGCATGTGAGCATTCCATCTTATTAAAAAAAAAACTAATATTAGGATCCAAGATCTATCTAAGCCAATTCAATGTCTAGTCTCGTAGGGATGATGACCCAATAGACTCTAGTTCTGGACCCAAGCTCCATTCTGTCATCTATAGGTATTGATTTGAAAACCACAGCTAGCTGATAGGCTCAAATTTTGGGATTAGGTTGGGATCAAATCAAGCTTTGACAACTCTGGATATGCATTAGTCCCTTACTAGGTTTTCAAGTCACTCATGAAAGGTGCAACCGCGCATGGGGATTGGCAAAACGAGACATCATATGACTATGCGTCTCACCTCACTCGGACTCAATACACCTATGGGTCCCAAATTAAGAATTAATTTCCAAATGCGCTTGGTGTGGAATATGGATCGCACAAAATTGATTGCAACTCCATCAAAATCCAATTGGATTTAATTTGACCTGAAAGAAAATATGGATCTAACTTTAAAAAATAAGATGTAACACCAAAATAAATGTGACCCAATATATACGTCAAAGCCAATTTGGGTTGGTTCTAGTGATGCTAGACTTCGAATAGAATCAACCAATTTGCAGCCCACGCATCCTTGTGAAATACTAGAACAGCCGCAGTCCCAGTACATGTTGGTCACGTATTCCATATCAAGAAACAATCTTGATTAATAACTCTAGCTTGGACCTAATCATATTAGGAAAAATTCTTTGTGCACCACCCGTGGTATAGAAAATCTGATATGAAGTACGCTACTCATCCTATTGGACCACGTAGCAATCACTTTTCAATATGTATTTATTTTTTCGTTTAAAATTTTGAACGATGAAAATATCTTTCTTAAAAATTATGACACCCTTCACAAAAATTATGACACCCTATTTTTTTCAAAAAAATTATGACATCCCTTCACAGAATTATGATATTCCTTCATAAAAATTATAACACCCCTCCTTTACAGAATTATGATACTTCTTGATAAAATTATGACACCCCTCCTTTACAGAATTATGACATCCCTTCACAAAACTTATGACACATCTTTATAAAAATTATGACATCCTTCCTTCACAAAAGTATCATAATTTTTGTGAAGCGATGTTATAATTTTTATAAAGAGATATCATAATTTTTAAGAAGAGATATCACAATTTTTTTTAAAGAACAGGAATGTCATAATTTTTTTGAAGGAGTGTCATAATTTTTGTGAAAAAATATCATAATCAAAGGATGGAGATATTTTTATTATATAAAATTTTTAAACGAAAAAGATGATCTACCGGTATTAAATACGTGTTTGAAAATAATGACTATGTGAACCAATCAGAGAAAATAATGCGCTCCATATTGGACTTTCTACGCCACCTGCCGTGCACAAAGAATTTTTCATGATATTGGTCGCACCGGACGCAGCCTTACACGTTAACCCATCGGTATACTTATTTTTAGGGCCCAAATTATCCAATTAGCAAATGCATTGGGCTGGGCCAAAACTTTGAGAGAACAATTCCATTATTAGATCCGGAAAAGGCCATACCAAACAGAGTCGCTGGTCTCAATTAACCTCTTTGCAGGCCTATAATCCAAGTAGAGGAGGGTGATAGAAGAGACCGATGCTTGGTCGATTGATCTAAAATCCAAAATCATTTAAATGATACCATATGATTAAATATCCATAATCATATATGTCTCTCCATTCTATGGATGTTGGAATCTATTTATATGTTCGTGTATGAGTGAATGTGCATGTGATGATGTTTGTATATGTCTCCATAGCAGAAACAAATTATATATGAGTGCATGTGCAATACCTTGAGAATGAAAAAAAAAATTATAACCAACTTCAACTTCGTCAAGGTCTTGTTAACTCCAATGTACCTTCTTTATCTCTCTCCTACTTTAATTTTTTGGCAAGGCACCTATGTTGTACTACGTGTTAAATACTAGTATATATAATTTAAATCATTAAGCTTAGAGTCTATGTAAATTTTACGTCCATTATTGTAGTCATTAAATCACTCTGTGTAGTATGTCTCGAGTAAAGATATCGAGCATGTGTTTGTTTACCCTTACCAAATTACATACATTATACATGCTACCAAACCCAATTAATAATTATAGATGCATACTTGTCTGCTCTTTAGTTTAAAACATATTATATTTTAAATCTTTTGTGGTCACACCTCTAATGAATCTTCTAGTTTTAAGTTAGACTTTGCTTGTCTCTTTAATATTGATGCTTGATAATTATAGGTGCATACTTATCATCATTTTGATTCTCCATATCAGATACTAATATATTTGTATAACTATGTAATGAACGTAATAGATTTATTAAAAATTTGCCTATTTAATGTGAGAATATATTTTATATAACCCTGTTCTAATGACAAAGAAATAATCAATGGCTAGGTTGGATAGATACGCTGGTATGCCATCGATATTTAAAGTAGAAAGGATAAATGAAAGTAGGGTTCATTGTTTTGATCTTCAATGGTCTTCGCTATTGGGTGCTATCTTTTCAAGGGAACAGAAACCGCGGTGCTACACTAACAAGGAATAGAAATTATAAACTAAGACATAAATAAAGATAGCTACAAATAAAAGATAGATAAAACAAAAAATATTGATCATTGGTCAATTAACAGTCTCTTCTTAGATATGCAATTTAGTCTTAGTTGGATGGTTGTTTATCTTTAGTATTAACATCTATGATTGTTGATTACTATCACTTAAACCATTTATGCATCTAGTTTTTTGGGTGACCATCTCTAGTATTGCTCTCAGCTCCTTATCCTACAATAGGTTAATAACATAGAATATAATTGGCCTTCCGTTGAACACAGCCTCTTATATAAGCTATATTCACATTCGACTTGCATTTCACAATTTATCTTTAGAACTTAATCTTACCTTGTTTGCCTTACCACTCAGTATGGTTTGACCGGTGCTATTGAATTATCACTCAATCTATCTTATATGACATCACATAGTAACTTGATTAATATTCATGCTTGGTCATTTTCTTATCTATGTACGATCATTCTATAGTCCTCCAATTTAGCCATGTGGCATCATCTTAGCCAATTTTCATATGGGATGTGATATGAATAGGCCTATTCGACACAATTCCAGATAGTAATCCTATGCTCTTCTTGTTATATCACACCTCAATGTTTAGTTTGATCCCATCGTCAATGGTGGAGTCTTCTTATTGTTATCATCTAGTTTCTAATGCTGCCATATGGCTACTAATATAACAGCAACTTAATCACTATATGCTAAAAATTTTAGCAATATTTTGTTTACAATTCTCTAATTTTTCAATCCAAATCACGATAGCGATAAATTAGTGTCTCAATTCATCTTTGGCCATCCATCAAGAAAAATAAGATCTGAGATAGTAAGTTTTATCTATGTAATGATTTGTAGATAGCGCATGACAATCCTACCATCCAATTACATTACAATAACTAAGCATAGATGGAGTGACCATAAAAGAGTATAGCTGCATATTGACGAATATAAGCATAAAACAACTAGCTAGGACCTCATATAGCTGAAAAATACTGAATTATCATCCTTGGTTTATATTCTTGATTCTAAACCCAATTAGATAATTTATTTATTTCAAACCTAGAGGTGTTGATGTGAACTAATTTACAAAATTTGCTCCTCAAAAAAAAAAAAAAAGCACATAATTATTTAATATGAACCCATTAAGAATCATGCCATTCCGATCTAACCCGAATTAGACGATGATCATGCCAATCTGATTTGATCTAATTCAATTCGAATCAAATGATGATCATGCCAACCTGACTTAATCTAACTTGAACATCATGCCAACCTAAGTCAAACCTAACTCCGAGCCATACGATGATCATGCCAACGTTATCTTACCGGACTCTAATTCTGATCAGATGGTCATGAACCTCAACAAGTTATTCGTGAAAATTTTGGGGATGGAACTGCATATTTTTCTAAGGTGCAATTTGCAAACACATCAAACCCTGGCCTCCTTTATTTGAAGAGAAAGGGAGGGGTCTTTCCAAAAGCTGTTGGCTTCCATTAAAAGCGCACTTTTCACGAAGCAGCCTCTTCCCCCTGCCAAAAGCCCCATCACGTGTTCCATCATCCCCTCATCATGTGACGATCCTCCTCCTAGGATTCCACAACTCCCTACCCACTGCATATAAATTTCTATGCGACTGTCAGATCCACCCTCCATTTTACGGCAGGCAAAGGGCAAAAAAGCTCAAGCATCCAATGATCACATTATGCCGATTCCTTAATAACAAATCTTCCATTCTAGTTTTAATGACTTTTAAATATATATATATATATATATTTTTTTTTTTTTCTTTAAACGATGGTGATCAACTGCTTCAAATATATAAAAATTAAAATAATAACAATAGATACCTAAGAAAAAAAAAAAGTAAAAGATGGAGTCCCACGTATGCATTAAATATATTTTTTTGTTATAAATTATATATATTTTATATATTTTTATTAATTAAAATATATTATAATTGATATATTGTAACACCTATTTCTTGGGCTATCACAATCACTTAACATTTCAAATAATATTTTATATTTAAAATTAAATAAATATATAATGTTCAAAATATTGATATGTTCATTATTACGAAGAAAACTCTTCAAAGATATTATTTAATTTATTTTAATACATTTTAATGTTTCATCATTGTAATTTAGTTTAATTTTATAGAATTTAAGAGGATAAAAAATTAGAAAAAATTCATGCACTGGTCAAATAAAATATATTTATAATTACAAAAGAAAGTGCATTTATCAAATTAAAATCTAAATAAATTTTTTTAGAAGTTCTGGAAAAAAATAAAAAAATAAAATCAATACATAATAAAAGAAATATAATTTTTTATTTTTTGATATAATATAACTAGATGTCGGTAGCCATCACAAGGGCCGTTCTGACATTACAACAGCCAGTATATTAAAAATGGCTTACGCATATAATTATTTATGCGGCAGATCTGGATATATGAGACCATTTACCCTGCCTTCTCGTCTTCTTTTTGTGTCCGTACGGACACAGCCCCGCTTCCTTAGCGTCAGTTCTCGCTCGCTCGCTCGCTCTCTCTCTCTCTCTCTCTTATTGGACACACTCACTCTTTCTTATTCTTCTCCACTGCTCTTTCTCTCTCGTCTCCTCTGGCCTCCTTCGCCGCCGCTGCCGCCGCCGGGAAGCGGATGGGATTCTAGGGTTCGGGCCGCGATGGGCTGCCTCCACTCCAAGACCTCCAACGTCCACTCCCCCGACGACGACTCCGTCCCTGGCGACAAGCCAGATCTACGTACCCTCCTCCATTTCCTCCCTCTTTATTTTTTTCCCCGATTTTTTTGGATTATTTTGCTGATTTTTTTGGGGTTTTGGCGATCGGAAGCGAATGGAGACGGGGGCTTGCAGGATGAGGTGCCGGCATTCAAGGAGTACGGGCTTGCGGACCTCCGGGCGGCGACCAAGGGCTTCAGCCCCGAGATGATCGTCTCGGAGAGCGGTGAGAAGGCCCCCAACGTCGTTTACCGTGGAAAGCTCGATGGCGGCCGCCCCGTCGCAGTCAAGCGCTTCTCCAAGCAGTCCTGGCCCGATGCCCAGCAGTTCGTGGTCCGATCTCAAGCTCTTTATCTTCTCTCCTTGATGTTTGCTTCTGTTTTCTGGATTTTGTTGCGGAAAATTGTTTTTTAAATGTGTTTTTTGGGTTTTCTCATAGGCGGAGGCGGCCGGGGTTGGGAAGGTGAGGCACAAGAGGCTGGTGAACCTGATTGGATGCTGTGCCGAGGGAGATGAGCGGCTTCTCGTGGCGGAGTTCATGCCAAATGATACACTCTCCAAGCATCTTTTCCACTGTATGGTGCCATAGCTTTCTTATGAATAGCATTTGGGTTTCCTCTTTCTTGTTTTTACTTTCAGCTGTTTTTATTGAGTAAAAGTTTTTCCTTACCATTTTGGGCCTTTTTGCTCAAACAGAAAGCAGGAAGATGGTTTTTACTTTCTTGGAAAAATGAGATCGTAGGTAGATGGGACGAAGTCTAGCAATACCTTGCAATAGATAATGTCTGATGGCATTGGTAGGTTTGTTGAAATAGAATAGATCCATAAATAGAATTCATGGAAACAATGATTTGATGATGGAATGGAAGTTGTTGGAATCCAATGATTGGACGAAAATCATAGTAAAAGGAAAGTATGTAAATGGTCTTGCTAATCATTGCGGCTTCAGACTTGGAGTGTCGTAGTATGCATCCACAGAAGAGTCCATGCAGTGGATAATAAAAAATAAATATTTAGAGGAATAACTTGGTTTGACTCATAGATGTTTGACCATTGACCATTTTTCTTCTCTGGGAATGAAATGTTAAATTTAAGCAAAGAGGAAGGACATAAACATGGGTTTTTTAAGAAGGATTTGATAGATTTCCTATAAGACACATATGGCAGGTATTAAGAAAGAAATGCAAGTTCAATACATTTTTACCATTTGTCAAATCATCTTCGTGAAGTAATTAAACATGTTACTGGCAGACTGGATATTTCTTGGTGGCGGTTGGCCTTCACTAGTAGTTAATGTTTGAGCTTTTCCTTATTTGCACTTTTTAAAATACGCTGACTATTACCATACAAGACAGAATTTCTACCTGAATTTTATTAGGAAAAAGACATGCTTGCAGATGAGGTTTTATGTTTGGGGCTTTACATGTGGGCTTGACCCTGTGTGAATTTGATGGCCTGCTAATGGCAGGCAGCTGCCCCTTGGATGGCTATGTCAACATGTACAGCCCCATGCATGCAACCCCATGACTGGGTACATCACTTGTCATTTTATAGTATATACAATTACCTGTTGATATGGCTAGGGAAAGAAGAAACAGGCACTCAATTGGAAGTGTAGAAGTAACTGCCCAAGCAGTTGTGTGAAAGAGGTACATGGTTTGCAAATTTAGTTGGAACTTAGGAGGGTTATCAATGTAGTTAGATGTGAGGAACAAAAGATTCTGAAAGAAATTTCTTTCACTATCTGGGGAACTATCATAAATAAAAATGAATATTGCAGAGGTAGACAAGGATCTCTTAGCTAGGACAGGAGTAAAACATGAAGTTGAAATGCACCTTTGAAGTGTAAGACAATCAATGCAAACTGTTTGGTTTTATGGGATTCTTTCGGAAGGGCAATGCAAGACTGACTTCGTGTATCAGTAAGAATATTGAGCAATGTAATGGGTAAATCCCAGGGGACGAATATAGTGGAGATGAGCATGATGAGGTATATATTTGGTGTAGCTAGTAGAATAGGGTTTATGTTCTATAAGGGCAACACAAGACCAACTCTGTTGTACAAATAAGAATGGTAAACATTGTTCGTGCACATAAGATCAACATAGTGGAGATGAGGTTTGGGTTGCTAGAAGTTTGGTAAACTAGTGGTTTTCAGTTGGAAACTAGTAAATTAGAGGAAGATTGATAAAGACATTAGTATAGGCTGAAGTGAGGGAAATGTGAGGTGGTCTATGTACATGCAAACAGATTGGAACTGCTCCCTGAAAGAGAGTTTGCTCATCATTTTTTTTTTAGTATAATTTCATCGAACAACTTCAAGTTATTGTTATTGTCCAATTATAATGTTTACAATGCTTATTCATGATTTGTTCCTCTCTTCTTTTTAGGGGATAAGCAGCCACTACCATGGGAAATGCGAGTTAGAGTTGCATACTACATTGCACAAGCACTTGATCATTGTAATACTGAAAATCGGAAAATCTATCACGATTTAAATGCATATAGAGTTCTTTTTGATGAGGTATGAAAAATTCAATATATCTTTGATTAAATTTCTGTTTGATATTTTTATTTTCTTGGTGATGCATTTTCCATGAACTGGCTTACATGTAAATCCTTCAATTTCCAAGCCCTAGATTAGGCTTGCTTGAAATGCTGCAATTTTCACCAAGTGTTCATGTCTTGGAGTATATGGATAATTGCAGTTATATTCTTTTATTGGATACATAGTGCAAATAACTGATTGTTTCCTTCACTAACATCTCTGACAATGATAGGAAAGAAGCGATAAATCATGTTGATATTCATCTGTTTGCAATATGTCTTGACTTGCATGTTCCTTTGTGCATACTTATTCATGCAACATTTACTATTTTCCTTAACAGGTTCAATTCCCACCTTGCATCTACAAAATTATAGGCAAACCTTTTCTTCTCTTTACATTCAAATAAGGATTGACCAAGTTACATGCTTTTTTTATGAAGAGGTGGACCATCAATGAGTTGTGTTTTGAATGTTAAGGCTAGGGATTTTTCTTTCATCTTTTTGTGGGTTGTCCCTCGGGGTTGGGGGGGGGGGGTTGGATTTGACAAGTTACAACACCGTGTGCTGAATTTTTATATGTTCATAGGTGGACAAGGTGGGGAACTTGGGCTTTATGGAGTGGCCCCATGCACACTCGCTCCTGTTTTGTTTTTGTCCCAAAACAATGTGGCTTGAGGATCCTGCAACATTGACCATTTTTGAGGCTGAATGAAACAAGATTAGCTACTTCATGAAGTAGTTTTATTTTTTTGCCTATATAAATTCATCTCAACTCAACTAAGCCTTAATCCCGAACTAGTTGGGGTTGGCTACATGAATCCTTTTCCTCTATTCTACTCGGTTTACGGTCATGCTTTTAGAAAGATGTTGAGATATCAAACCTTTCCTTGCAACTTCAGCCATGTAATTTTTGGTTTACCTCTTTCTCATTCCTATTACATGTATGAAATTACTCCTTTGTACTCGTGCATATCTTGGTCTAATTTGTACATTTCTAAACCATAAAAGTTGTCCTTCTCTCAATTTGCCTATATTGGGTGCTGCCTCCACTTTTTTATGAAAGGATTTAGTTCTTATTCTGTCTTTCTTTATATTACCATACATCCATCTCAATATTCTCATTGTGGCTACACTCATCTTGTGCATATATTGTTTTCTAATTGCCTAACATTCTATACTATAAAGTATAGCTGGTCAAATCAATAATGGATAATGGATATACGATGGATAATAAAGTCAACGAACACATGAATTTGGAATAATTGTTGATCCCAAGGTTGGGTTACAGTTTAGGAATTTGCATTTAAGATGTGGAGGTAGCTGTGGGAATTTCTGTTAAAACAGGGTGAACCAAATTTTCAGAAATTTGGAAGAATACAGTGCGAATTAGGTTTTATGGGGTCTTAGTAGATATGGAAGAGCAAGCCATCAAGTAACATACGAATGTATGCCAGAGTATGATGACTGGTATAGAGAGATTTAGAGATTGAAACATGATCAACATCAAGTTTAAAAAGCAGATCTATTACAGATTGAATGTAAATGCATTAATAAGATAAAATAGGATGCCAATTTAACTAGGATCAGAAAGGAGAGACAGTAAAAAGATAAAAACAGCTATTATAATTAAAGAAAAAAAAAAGTCTAGCATTACTAACCATTGGTCTCTAAAGGGTTCCTTCGTCAATACAATCCCAATCCAAGCAAATTCTGTCCCAACAGGATTTGTTACACAGAAGGAAATAAGAAAAGGAAACATTTCGTCATTCTTTTTACAGTTTGAAAAACTTTTGTAAATTTCAAAGATTTTCCATCATGCAAAAAAATTTTACATTTTGACATAACAGTAGTCAATTAATATGATGTGCTTTAGTTTTTTTTTTATTCCTACAAAGTAGCTCCTATGATTCTTTTATATCCTAATGAAGAGCTTCTGGGTAGGGGTGTGCATGGGTCGGGTCGATTTGGTTCGGCTTGGAGCTAAATTTGAAACTGAACCAATTTAAATCGGTTTTCTAAAACTGAAATTGAAACCAAACCAACTAGCTATAAAACCGCTTGAAACTGAACCAACAAATTCATTTCGGTTTATTTTTATCTTATATATATATATATATATATATATATATATATATATATATATATATATATATATATATATATATATATATATATATTTGTACATATACACATGGTTCAGGTTGGGCTGGTTTAAATCGGTTTTTTTAAAAACTCAAACTGAAATTTTCAATTTTATGATATCGCAAACTGAAACCAAACCGAATTTTAAAAAAAAAATGATATAAACTGAACTGAAAAGACCGGTTCGGATCGGGTTCACAGGCCAGCCGGTTTTTTTGCACACCCCTACTTCTGGGACCAAATTATGTGTGTAAGCTTATTGTTGGCTGGTGATTAATTATTGTGCTGTTGCTGTTCCAACAGTCCCAGCTGCTTATCGTTCTCCTACACTCTAGTGTTTTCCTTTTATTAACATAACCAAGAATTCCCATAAGATTATTTTAAGCATGCATCGCATGACATCTTTAGCTGAGTATGCTGCCACTTCTTTAGGTTCTATAAAAAAATTTAAGGAAGACAATACAAGTCTTTCCAATATCAAATTGTGTTCTTCATTCACCATGGTAGCATAATGCCTATGCTGCAATGTGCTTACCTGATTGCACCGAGGGTCACTTTCCACATGAAAATCTTTCAGACAATGCTTATCATGCACCTACAAAGAATTACAAAGATTTTTGGAAACCAAACTCGGTTTCATGCAAAAGAAGTCTACCACTGCAGCAACTTTCATACTGAATGTAATTAATTGAAACACAGACCAAAGAAGAAAATGCACACATGGAAAAAGGCATCTGGAGCATTGATGACTTTCACTAGTGGGATTCTCACATCTTTAGATTTGCAATTTTCTTCCCAACAATCAAGTATCTTTCTTGCTTTGATACAAATGTAAAACCTCTTTTGGTTAGTGCAATGTACTTCCTCATGGTCTTGTGTTGTACAAATAGGAAGTTTTGCTCACAACTACACCTTTGTATGTTAATTTGAATTAAGAGGATCACGTATGGTTTTATGGTCAACTTCTCATAAGGAATGTCTGAATTCTATTTTAGAGTCTAAATGGGGTATTGCTTGGACCCTACCAGCTTATTCAAGTTGGTGCACTTTACAATGTTTTTTTCACGTGTATAATTCATGATGTTTTGGATTCTCCATTTGTTAAAATGTCTCTGATTTTTATTGTACTTCTTTTGTAGAACATTATGATTAGGATAGTGTTGCTTACATAAATGAAACTACATTGAGGCTTCAGATGACCCTTGCCTGCTCTGAAAATTGGTTTTTGGGTCTCTGTAGAAATAATTTTCCTGGCAAGGCTGAGAAAGTATATGACGAATTAATGATTAACTGTTTTGTCTTTTAGTTTTTTTTTCCTGAAAATTATTTTTTCTTTGTTTTGTTTACTTCACTCAAATTGTAACCTTTAGATTTGTGTTCACTTGTTCCAGGATGGTGACCCTCGCTTATCTAGCTTTGGTCTCATGAAGAATAGCCGGGATGGGAAAAGTTACAGCACTAACCTAGCATACACTCCGCCGGAGTTCTTGCGAACTGGTCAGTCAGTTCATAAGTCCTTTTTGCTTTAATTTTTATGTATTTGACTGTGTATTACTTTCAAATCCTGTCTAAGTTCTATAGTTTATCACATGCAATTAAAACATCCTGGGACATCATCCTGTCCTCCTTTTTCTGTTTGCAATTTTGCATCCACTTCTCCACAGCTTATATTGCTTCTTTGTGGAATTGTTTAATTCCAATGATTCTCTCATGTAGTTGTACATGAATTCTTAATAGTTATTCACATATTAAACAAGGTATGGATTTGGATTTTGTCTATAGTCTTCTGGCAAATTGTCTGCTGTTATGTTGGTTTCCCCTGCTTCAGATAAGGTTTATATTTCATGCATCATTTCATAAATCAGTAATGGTTTTAGTGTTCATCAAATTTATCATCCATAAATTTAATCTTAGTTTAGTTTGTGTCTTTCTGCAGGCAGGGTCATTCCAGAGAGTGTAATATACAGTTATGGAACAGTTTTGCTGGATCTGTTGAGTGGGAAACATATCCCTCCAAGTCATGTACGTTAATCTTTTGTACAGCAAGTTTTCCTGGCTGTCTGCTGATATTTCTCGTTATTTTTTTTGGATGTAGTGCATCTGCAATTCTATCAGACATGCCATCCGTTTGCATATGCCATCATCATAAAAAAATACTGATTAAAAAGATCTCATGTAAATATTATTTGATAATCTTTTAAAATTTCATATCTTATAAATAAACTTATCTGCCAATGTCAAGCTATTATACTCTCTACAAGTATGCCTGCTTGTCCAGGGGATAGTATGGGGTTAATTCGAAATTAATTTAAAAATACAAATAAAATATTTATGTCCAATAGATGATAAATTTATAAAAGATCATTGTGTAATTACAATTTCTCATGGTTTCTCAAGTAGTGTATAATATATAAAATTCATGATTATAATAACTGTTAATGAGTAGAACAGGCTGTCAGCTGGTTAGAGTGAGATAGAAGAGGCTGTTAGCTGGTTAGAGTGAGATAGTTGTGGATACAGGGTTGTTAAAATGCTTAGGCATTTGTGGGTGGTGACCTCTTGACATGCCTATGTGGGATACCCAGGCAGCTGGGCTTGGAGGTGAAAAAAATTCCTGAATATTAACAAAATTTAGTACCATAGCCTTATATAATCAAATTATCATAGTGCATTTATTTTTAGTTCATAGAAAACGTATGAAAAACTATCATATTCATAAATGGTGTCAGTAATTACTTAAGCTGTTCATAATATGAACTAAACACCAAATATGGACTAAAAATAGAACATGGTCACATAGACTAAATACATGTTTGTTGATTAAACACGTTCACAAGGATGGTTATTTAGTCATATAGATTGTGAAATACATTAAGGTGCATGCCCACAAGGATGAATGAACACATAAAAGTAGAGGTGGCAATTGGGTCAGGCTGGGTCGGATAAAAAAATCGTCAGTCCGAATCCAACCTATTTATTCAATAGGTTAAAAATTCATATTTGAACCCCGCCTATTTATTAAATAGATAACCCTATCTGGCTTGTATAACCCATTTATTAAATGGGTCGAGTCAGGTTAAACAGGTTAAATAGGTTAAGTTGGTTTCTAACGGATTAAATAGGTCAAGCAGGGCGGATTAAATAGGATATAAACTGGTTAAATAAGTTTTAAACATACTAAACATGTTTTAAACAGGTTAAATGGGTTAAACAGGTTAAACGAGTTATCTGACTCAATCCTACCTGAATATTAAATGGGTTAAATGGATTAAACAGATCAGATGTCTGAAATCCAAATCCGATCCAAACATCAAACAGGTTAAACAGGTCAGCATGTTTATGATCGGAATCCGTTTGGCCTAAATTTAAATTTGCTTATGGCAGGTCGAACATGGATCAGATTGACGGATCATGTCATATTTTGCCAGCCTAACATAAAGGCCTCTGTCTATGCGGATGTCACATGGATGATGAAACACAGACACATGAACACAAATATAAACATAAGCTCATTAAATCTACCTTAAATTACTGGTTAGAAAAATTTTATAAAATATATGAGGAAAGATGGTTGGTATTTGAGTTGTTTAATAAATTCATAAACAGGTACCCGCTTTGTACAAAAGGGATATATATGAGGTAAAGCATGTGGGCGGTTGCCCTATGTATGTAGATGTAGGAGGGGGAAGAGTTGGCCGAGGGCTTGCACTGGTAATTTGCTTTTATTAGGTATTGTCATATAGGTGGACAGAGACTAAAAGAGTTTATGGAGGGTATAATTTTAAGAGGCCACTTAGCAGACCCTCCTCATCCTCGTTACACAGAGCTTCATGCAGGCATTAATGCATGTATGACATTGGGTATGCTAGGCTGCAAGAATTGAAAGGGCATAGGCTTTTGTAAGAAGTAGGCTTGAAGAGGTATTCTGAGGGGAAGTTTGCAGCTATCTGTTATTTCTTTTCTGGTTTGAAGTGCATGGTTGTTGTAAGGGATAGAAATGCAAGGGATGTTTCCTTCATAAATGAAGAATTTTCGTTTTTCCTCTTTGTTCTTTTAAAAATACAAACAGATCTTTTTCGGGTCGAGGTGAACAAAAAAAATACTGAAACGGAGATGCAATGGAGGAATGGAGTTGGAGGCATGCATGGGTAGAAGATGCTGGTAAAAAAGGGATATTTGATGTAACGTTGTTGAGATTTAAGGGTTATATAATATGATTCTGCTGCATGTTTAGGGCTCAGATCTGAATTAGGTGGAGAATTGAATACCAAAAGAAGCCACTAAATATTGATTCTTGCAGAAATTTTATCAGATCTATTAGCAGATCTGAGAAAATAAATCAATACACTGCTGGGTGACTGCAGAAATAATTTTCAGAAAAGGAATATTATAGGTATAGAGAAGGGGAGTGGGGATTGATAATAGGAAGTAATAGATCAAGAAGAAAAATGGAGGAAAAGAGAAAGAAAGAAAGAAAAAGATGGCCTGCGGCCTCTTATTTCTTCCAAAGAGGCTGCTCCATGCGAGTATCAACCTCCGATTATATCATTCTTTTATTTTGATTGATCGGCTACCTATCCTCCTAATAGAACTCTTAAATTTGGAAATAAATCTAAACCAAAGAGTGAAAGAAAACACCTATTAAATAGCTAAAATCGCTAGTTTCCTATTTCAGTCAAGGCTTTCTATCTTGAAGGAAATCTGCAACAAAACAGCAACAAAACAGCAACAAATGCCCTATTGCATGGTTTGGCTGGACTTATGTGTTCCCTTTCAGGACACTCATAGCAGGGCACTAGCATCAGGGTATTCCCTGGATTAGAGGGACCGGCAACTCTAGTTACTAGTACCCAGAAATTTTTGAACCGCTCACTGCGTGGGAAACCCTGTTTTTTTTTTTAGTTTTGGTTTATTTGAATGAAATATTGACAAATATACTAAGCTTATTTCTGATTCTCCAGAATATTTTTCCTTTTCCATGAAAAAGTCTTACATTCCATCCTTTTTTGGGGATTTCCTTGCAATAAAACATACCGTGAAGGATCTACATCAAAGAGGCTTAGAAAGATTTTAAAAGATTCTCTATTTTCATATGGGATATCTCTTGATTTGCTTCGTGACATGGACGCTGAAATTCTTTCAAAGTCAAAATATAGAGTTTATGCGTTGAGAGGCTATCAGAGTAGGTGATTCTTACCATGTACGGAAACTAGTTCTCATTCAAGCATTATTATATGAAAAGAGAACGCAAACTTACAGCTCATGGATTTCTTAAGTGAGAATCTTGAGAAACGCATGATAAAAGGTAAAGTCAGTTTCTTTTGGACCTACCTTGAACTTAGCCTCGTTCTGGGTGGAAAAAAAAAAAGAGAGCCTGAGTGATGGTCTAGAGATAAGCCTCAGTTGTTTGGTGCTGAGAGATCCAGTATGAAGTTTTTTCTCTCAAAATCTCATTTAGACAGCCTTGTTTATTTTCATAATCAGCTGCTTTCATGTATTGTCCATGTGTGACATGGGTTGTACTTGTAATGTAAGGGCTAAAATTTTTCAAGAGGAAGTTTTCACATGTGATCTAATGAAAACTAATATTCTTGGTTGGATTATAATAGCATTTTTTCATTGCCTTTATTAATTGTCATCTATATACACTTATTTTGTGCTCATAATGCTTAGAAAAATTTCATTTTAATGGTCTTGTTTATCTTTTTATTTGGCCTAAAGTTCTTCAATGATGCTTCCTAGGCATTAGATCTAATAAGAGGGAAGAACATGTTATTGATAATGGATTCATCGCTGGAGGGGCAGTATGCTAATGAAGACGCAACCCAGCTTGTTGAACTAGCTTCAAAATGTCTACAGTTTGAGGCTAGGGATCGACCTAATTCCAAATTTCTTCTTTCTGCTGCAGCACCCCTTCAAACACAGAAAGAGGTACTTAAATTGATGATTTCTTCAGTTTTAGTACTTATTGCTATTTGCAGCATTCCATTTTCTTATGGTAGCTCTCTTTTGCTCTTTCCATGGTAACATAGGTGGCATCACATGTTCTAATGGGCCTGACTAAAACACCGGCGATACTACCAACAATGCTCTCTCCACTTGGAAAGGCTTGTGCAAGGATGGACCTTACTGCTGTCCATGATATATTGCTTAAAACAGGTTATAAAGATGAAGAAGGTGCAGAAAACGAGGTAAATTGAATCTTGTTTGGATTTTGAGCTTTATAAATTGACACTCGTGAATCAGTTGCCGCAACTGGAAACAGATGTTGAAGGTTATAATTGGAAATAGAAAACATATTTTGAAAATGTCCTCAAGGTGGGAAATGGGAAAAGGTTTGTCAAAACATGTATAAAACTTGTGGGAAGTGCTTGTGAAAGCTCAGGGAAACGATTAAGTGTCAAGAAACAAATCTCCAGTGGTTTCCCATTAATATCTCTTCAATTTTTATGACTGATGATGTTTCTCACTCTCGTCTGTCTTTGCTAATTTTCCCCGCACACTATGAGAAGCCGGCTAAATCAGTTTCACTAATACACTCACCATAGTTTATTAGTCGAGACTCAATTGGAAAATATGTTTCCTGGAACTAAGCTTATAATGAAGTAAAACTGAAATAGCAACTGCACCTTGCAAGTTCATGTTAATGCTTATGATAAGTGACATGATAAAGAATGAGCTGTTTTAAGTTTGTTGGACCATTAGGTGTAGCTGTTGATCTAAAAAATTCACATGATCAGGAGCTTCTCTCTCATATAATTTTTGCATTACCTTCAGAGGCTGCATTCTGCATGGTTGTGCTCTGTCTTTTAATGATGGAGCTTCCTTTCCGCTGACCCTTTTTTTTTTTTTTTGCGGTTGATGATGCTGGAACACTTTCCTATTACAATTTTTTGTGCTATTTCACTGGTAATTAACTTAGAAATTGGAAGTTATTAGGTCTTGGTAATCATACATTATACATATTCTGCTCTGTGTTGTGAATGAAGCTTTCCTTTCAAGAATGGACGCAACAAGTGCAAGAGATGTTGAATACAAAGAAATTTGGTGATATTGCATTCAGAGACAAGGATTTTAAAAGTGCAATCGAGTATTATTCGAAGGTATATTGCTTGACATTCTCATATTTCTTTTTTTTTCATGGAGCTGTGTCACTTTGAACTGTTCCTTGTATTCTGTTATGGATAGATAAACAACACAAACTTCCTATTTTTGTTGTCAATCATTGTCACGATCCGAACCCAACACCCGGGTCGGATACGTGATGGCCGCACACTCCTTAGAGCAAGCCCTAAAGAATATGCAAGACCAAATTAAATCATTACAATCTCATCAACCATAATATTTAATTTCAATAATAATTTATAAAATCTTGCATAATTACAATTTAAATTTCTTCAATTTTCTGATCAGATACTATGACACTCTATTTATCCTTCTGCTCACCCGTAAATCCAAGCCATAGCCAATCTAAGTCATCCTGTAACTCTGAGAAGAAAAAGAAAGATGAAGGGGTGTGAGCTTTACAGCCCAGTAAGAATTCTCATATCACACTGATATAGTAATATAGTCTGAAAATAAAGAATAGCAATAAAATATAAAATCTCATGTTCAATGTCCAGAATAATGCAAACATTCATAAATTTGCTGTCTTGTCAAAATAGATGCATCATCATATGTTAACAGGTAAAACACTTTTGTTCAACAATTATTTCATGTCTTATCTTTCATTTCTTCTTTCATAATCACATGATTTTTAACAGTTTCCTTCTGGCTCTGGACTATCCAAGTCTATACCTCAGTCATCATCCGGATCGAATCCACTTAAAAAGTCTTTCAAGACTGTCCCAGGATGAGCTCCTGGCCGGCTGTCCCACGTACCAAAGCCCGTGAGAGGCTGTCCCAGGCATAAGCTCCTGGCGGGCTGTCCCAGGCATGAGCTCCTGGCCGGCTGATCCACCTGTAAGCCAGTGGGGGCTGTCCCAGGCATAAGCTCCTGGCGGGCTGTCCCAGGCATAAGCTCCTGGCCGGCTGTTCCACATGACAAGGCTAGTCCATACCATATATCTCTTTTTTTTCATTTAATCATTATGTGTTGATTTCATCAATCAATTATGTCTTGCATTATGATCAATTCAGATATGTCATATCCATATAATCATGCCATCAATCTCTGATACATATATATTGACATAACATACTCATGCTCAAAATCAAATAACAGTATCTCAGGTATAATAAATTCATCGATCTCAAATCCGACGATGCAAAACCAACGATGCAAGACCAACAGTAAAATAGCATATATATAATAGTGATCATGTACAGGGATTCTTACCTTTACCGGTGACTGATCCAAACACAGAAATCAATGTTCTTCTTTGATTTATGAATTTCTTTAACAAAATATTCCACTCGATATCATTTGCAGATGATCATCTCTTCGTAACCCTGATCAATATAAAAATCACATATGGAGAAAATTACCGATAATCGACCTGATAACACAAATCTAGGATCTCTCTTAGGATTAACCAAAATTAGGATTTACCTAAGTATCTGGATCCTCCACTGATCCATAAGACTTTTAGAGAGAAAAAATCCATGAAGAGAGAGAAAATTCTAGAGAGAGAAAGTAGAGAGAGAAAGTGGAGAGAGAAACCTTCGTATCCTTTCGATGAGGCACTCATGATCGAGATCATCAGAGGTCCTATCAGGGTGACTCAATATGAATCAAGTGTTACAAATTTTGAATAGAATCGGACTGGAATCAGATCTACCGCACGAATTTCGGAGCAATCTCAAATCATCTTATTTTCATCTTCAAGTTTATTCTAGGGTTCATGATGCAATCAGAGAGGAAGAAAAGATCCTAGAGAGACAAAATCCGTAAAGAGAGAAAAGTCTAGAGAGAGAATCTAGAGAGAGAAAATATAGAGAGAGAAGGTAGAGAGAGGAGAGAGAAAAGAGAGAGAAAGAAGAGAGAAAGGAGAGAGGAAAATTCTCTCCTTCTTCTTCTTTTTTATTTTATTTTATTTTATTTTTATTTTTATTTTTCTCTTTCTCTTTTTCCTTTTTTTTTTTTCTTTTCTTTTTCTTTTTCCTTTTTCTTTTCTTTTTCCTTTTTCTTTTCTTTTCTTCTTCTTCTTCCTTTCTTCTTTTCTTCCCGCGGCCTCCCTTGGCTGAAACAGGGGAGGACCGTGAGGTCCCCCCCCTCGGTGGCTCGGGCTCCGGCGGCTTGGCCGGAGATCCGGCAACAGGTGGAGGCGGCGGTGAACAATGGACGGCCGGCGGCAAGGTTCGGCCGGCAAAAATCAAAAAGAGATCGGAAAACAAGGGATTTCTTGTTCATGGATTTTCCGGCGAAGACGGTGGCCGACGGCGAGGCTTTGGGCTAGGGGAGAAAGGAAAGAGGGAGAGGAAGAAGGGGAGGGGCTTACCTTGCTCCGGCGGTTGAGAAAAGCTCCGGCGAACCCCTTTTTCCCATCAAGAACCCGCGGATCCTCTTGGAAGAATCCCTCAATTTCTAAAAAAAATCTCTCCAAAACCAATTGCAGAGACATAAGGGAGGGAAGGGGGTTTTATAGAGGTGATTTCCTACCCCTAATCGGACTCTATCGATCCGATTTTGCCGGAGACGGGAAGGAAGAAGACTCCGGCTAGGAGTCTTCCTCCTCTGCTTTTTTATTTATTATTTTTTTTTAAATCTGGGTTGTTACATTCTCCCCTCAAAATAATTTCGTCCTCGAAATTAGATTATGTCGTTTGAGATATCTATTTCAAAGTATACATTCTTCATGTCATTCTCAAGCTTACGATAATATCATATATATTATTTATTTCTCATGATCTTGTTATAACAAAAATTATTTGAAATCTCAAACTCATCCCTTCTTATTGATTTCTCAACTTTTTGAAGAACTATAACATTTTGGACTTGTATTAATATACTACCATTATTTGTCTAATACATTTCACTCGAAATTCATAATTATCTCAGACTATCCTTGATAGAAAAATAAATAAAGGTCAAACATCGGACACTCTTCACAATCATCGATTTCTTTCTTCACTTGACCTTCTAACAAATTTTATATGTAGACTCTCATCTTAAGAAAAATCTCAATCTTCTATATCAGTTCGAGTAATAATATTAAATTTTAAAAAAAATATGAGATCTATGTCAGGACATTCTAAATTTGAACTAATATCAGAACTATCAAGCTATTAATAAATTTGAGATATCTAAAATTTTTTGGCATTATCTATAATGAAACAACCTACTAACAAAAATTATCCGACTATGATCAGATTAAAAATTATTCTTTATTAACAACTAATGTATTCCATAATATCTTCAGAATCAAAGAATTAATATTTCTAATCAATTTAACCCATCATGCTTTTGCTGCGCACTTTGATCTTAATTTATCAATTTATATAATTATATCAAAGATAAAAAATATCTTTATATGTTAGATCAATCCAGAATAGATCCAACCTTCAAATTTCATATAAGACTTAGGGCAAAATTTTAAGTTTCTTCATCTTTACTACCTTTGGGCATAGCATATAAAAATTAAATCTTGATCTACTTCCTATATTTGAAATTATTGTATAAGTTTCATCACTCTTCAAGAATCCAACATATCTAGAATCAATTGGAGTTAACCTTAGATTTACCTTACAATCATTTAGATATATATATATATATATTTTTCAAACCAATCTTTCTTTGTAAAAGAATTAACTCCAACTTGAACAAACTAAAGAACTCAAGCTAACATCCTTGTAAGTAAAATCAACTTGATTATTTCTTGTAGAGCTCTCTTCATTACAACCCTTAATATTAATTGATAAATCCATAAAAATCTTATCCCTTGTATAAGTCATTCAAAATTTAACACTAGCAAGATATCTTATTTCAATTCAGAAATTCAAACTCTGACTTGAATAATTAATACACTTCACCATCTTCAACAATCACAAGAAAAATTAAAAAAAAAATCTAATCCAAAGATAGTAATACGAATTATTAAAGATTTCATCATAACCTGTATATCATACTCTGACAAAATAAATTTTTTTCTTTAATTTAACAACAATATCAAAATACTTTTGAACCACTTAGAAGAGTAAGCTTTTGATTTGAAATTCAATGCAACTTGAAAGAAAAAAAAAAAAATCACATCCGAATATGATATTTTGAATAATTAAAAATTTCATCAAGATATATATCTCATATTCTCATAATAAAGTTCAAGTATATTTTTCATTGAGTTTCATATATAATCCTCTTATAGGTTCAATGCTCAAAAATATTTCTCTCTCATATGATGAAATTTCTTCTTGGACCATATCTTAATTAACTTTCTTTGATAAGTCCAAAATTCATAATGCTCAGACAATTATCATCGAAATTAAAAAAAAAAAATATCATGATCTTCAATCATATAAGTTTTACATTCCAAAATCATCTAGTATATTCAACATAACTTATCAATACCTTCCACTTCATTTCAAGGTCAACTCTTTTCATACTTAGGTCAACCTTACTAATTGAAATCTAAGATATAACTCATCAATTCTATTATAGATAACATATGCCACTTATGCATAAATTTCATCTTAATATCTATTGATTTGAAATCTAAATATTGAATCTTCTCTTTTATATCTATCATGTTCCTCATGATCATAACCTAAGTTCAGATATCACTAGAATTACAATTCTGAATAATTATAACCTTAAACTCAAATACCACTTAAATCATATTTTCTAGTGATCATAACCTAAACTCTAATATCATTCTATCATACCTTTAATGATCAAAATCTTAAACTCTGATATTATCAATCATACTCTAGTGATTATAATCCCAAGTTTTGATATCACTTATATGACAATCCCTAGTGACCTTAAACTTGGGTTCTAGTACTGTTCTGTCATATCCTAATCACTTGTATCATTGTCTCCGAATAAACGTAACCTAAGCTCTAAGCTCAAATGCCACTCTGTCACATCGTACTGATCTTACATAAAGTTTTAATATCTCTTCATAATCTCTAGTGATCTTAAACCTAAGCTCTGATATTATTCTATCTCATCTTAATCATTTATATAGTAATCTCCAATGATCATAACCTAAGCTCTAATATCACTCTATAATATTCTAATCACTTATATCATAATCCCTAATGATCATAACCTATGCTCTGATACCATTCTGTCACGATCCGAACCCAACACCCGGGTCAGATACGTGATGGCCGCACACTCCTTAGAGCAAGCCCTAAAGAATATGCAAGGCCAAATTAAATCATTACAATCTCATCAACCATAATATTTAATTTCAATAATAATTCATAAAATCTTGCATAATTACAATTTAAATTTCTTCAATTTTCTGATCAGATACTATGACACTCTATTTATCCTTCTGCTCACCCGTAAATCCAAGCCATAGCCAATCTAAGTCATCCTGTAACTCTGAGAAGAAAAAGAAAGATGAAGGGGTGTGAGCTTTACAGCCCAGTAAGAATTCTCATATCACACTGATATAGTAATATAGTCTGAAAATAAAGAATAGCAATAAAATATAAAATCTCATGTTCAATGTCCAGAATAATGCAAACATTCATAAATTTGCTGTCTTGTCAAAATAGATGCATCATCATATGTTAACAGGTAAAACACTTTTGTTCAACAATTATTTCATGTCTTATCTTTCATTTCTTCTTTCATAATCACATGATTTTTAACAGTTTCCTTCTGGCTCTGGACTATCCAAGTCTATACCTCAGTCATCATCCGGATCGAATCCACTTAAAAAGTCTTTCAAGACTGTCCCAGGATGAGCTCCTGGCCGGCTGTCCCACGTACCAAAGCCCGTGAGAGGCTGTCCCAGGCATAAGCTCCTGGCGGGCTGTCCCAGGCATGAGCTCTTGGCCGACTGATCCACCTGTAAGCCAGTGGGGGCTGTCCCAGGCATAAGCTCCTGGCGGGCTGTCCCAGGCATAAGCTCCTGGCCGGCTGTTCCACATGACAAGGCTAGTCCATACCATATATCTCTTTCTTTTCATTTAATCATTGTGTTGATTTCATCAATCAATTATGTCTTGCATTATGATCAATTCAGATATGTCATATCCATATAATCATGCCATCAATCTCTGATACATATATATTGACATAACATACTCATGCTCAAAATCAAATAACAGTATCTCAGGTATAATAATTTCATCGATCTCAAATCCGACGATGCAAAACCAACGATGCAAGACCAACAGTAAAATAGCATATATATAATAGTGATCATGTACAGGGATTCTTACCTTTACCGGTGACTGATCCAAACACAGAAATCAATGTTCTTTGATTTATGAATTTCTTTAACAAAATATTCCACTCGATATCATTTGCAGATGATCATCTCTTCGTAACCCTGATCAATATAAAAATCACATATGGAGAAAATTACCGATAATCGACCTGATAACACAAATCTAGGATCTCTCTTAGGATTAACCAAAATTAGGATTTACCTAAGTATCTGGATCCTCCACTGATCCATAAGACTTCTAGAGAGAAAAAATTCATGAAGAGAGAGAAAATTCTAGAGAGAGAAAGTAGAGAGAGAAAGTGGAGAGAGAAACCTTCGTATCTTTTCGATGAGGCACTCATGATCGAGATCATCAGAGGTCCTATCAGGGTGACTCAATATGAATCAAGTGTTACAAATTTTGAATAGAATCGGACAGGAATCAGATCTACCGCACGAATTTCGGAGCAATCTCAAATCATCTTATTTTCATCTTCAAGTTTATTCTAGGGTTCATGATGCAATTAGAGAGGAAGAAAAGATCCTAGAGAGACAAAATCCGTAAAGAGAGAAAAGTCTAGAGAGAGAATCTAGAGAGAGAAAATGTAGAGAGAGAAGGTAGAGAGAGGAGAGAGAAAAGAGAGAGAAAGAAGAGAGAAAGGAGAGAGAGGAAAATTCTCTCCTTCTTCTTCTTTTTTATTTTATTTTATTTTATTTTTATTTTTATTTTTCTCTTTCTCTTTTTCCTTTTTTTTTTCTTTTCTTTTTCTTTTTCCTTTTTCTTTTCTTTTTCTTTTTCCTTTTTCTTTTCTTTTTCTTTTCTTCTTCTTCTTCCTTTCTTCTTTTCTTCCCGCGGCCTCCCTTGGCTGAAACAGGGGAGGACCGTGAGGTCCCCCCCCTCGGTGGCTCGGGCTCCGGCGGCTTGGCCGGAGATCCGGCAACAGGTGGAGGCGGCGGTGAGCAATGGACGGCCGGCGGCAAGGTTCGGCCGGCAAAAATCAAAAAGAGATCGGAAAACAGGGGATTTCTTGTTCATGGATTTTCCGGCGAAGACGGTGGCCGACGGCGAGGCTTTGGGCCAGGGGAGAAAGGAAAGAGGGAGAGGAAGAAGGGGAGGGGCTTATCTTGCTCCGGCGGTTGAGAAAAGCTCCGGCGAACCCCTTTTTCCTATCAAGAACCCGCGGATCCTCTTGGAAGAATCCCTCAATTTCTAAAAAAAATCTCTCCAAAACCAATTGCAGAGACATAAGGGAGGGAAGGGGGTTTTATAGAGGTGATTTCCTACCCCTAATCGGACTCTATCGATCCGATTTTGCCGGAGACGGGAAGGAAGAAGACTCCGACTAGGAGTCTTCCTCTGCTTTTTTATTTATTATTTTTTTTTAAATCTGGGTTGTTACAATCATATCCATAGATCGTTGCTCGAGTAATGCTTTGCTTAGCTGGCTATGTGCACACACAAAATTAATGTTGTCATGTGGCGGGGAATGATTGGTATTACCAACTGGAATTAGTGAGCCGTACATCAGGGGTGGTTGTTGTTAAGTTGCCACCCCAGCTACGGTAGGCCTAGGCAACTTCTCATGCGCACAAAACAGGCACCCCTACCATTTTTTAGAATTAATACTTTGAAGCTTGCAAAATTGTATCAGGCCTTGTTATTAGATAAGAACAATATGGTAGACAGGAAAGACATGATTTTCTCATTGAAAGTTGAAAGCATAGAAAGACGAGAAGATGTTAAACAATACATATTATTTTGATGAAGATGGCTAACTAGCATTATAATTTATAAGCTTTCAGAAAGTAACTGAAGTATGAATGCTAGCCATGTTCAGATCCTTTCCTGGAACTCTTCGATATGTCATCTAATTTTTCCTCTCTCGAGTAACCTGTCGGTTGAATATTGTACCATTTTCTTTCTAAATCTGTTTCCTCTGTTTTGTGTACTGATAACATGCAGTTGCTTGTCCACCAATGTGTCTAACTACTAATATGCTACTTCTAAATCTTTTCTTCCTAGTTTATTCTCCTTGACATTCTCATCTCTTTGATGCATGTCAAATGTGCCTGGACCTTGCTTACTATCCAAAAATGTTGATTCTTGCGATGTTGAGGGCCTTATATTGTTTCATAAAAATAACCTTAAATGGTGTGTGGTTATTACAGAACATCTCCTTGGTTTTTCTTCATTTGCCTTTAAGATGCATGTTGCATATTTGTGCACATACATGCAAGATCCATTCAGTTTTTTGATTACTGAAGCCGTATTTCAATCAGAGAAATTTAAGAGTAATAGTTACCTTAAAATTTGGGAGTTGGGTTTGCTTTGAGCCTTTAGCTCAATCAGTTTGTTGCTGCGCTTGCATACAAATGTGATGCAGATAATTTTATATGGAAAGTATATATCTACCTCTGTCAAATTGGACATTCAGAATCCAAAATTCCAAATTAGATATAAAATTTTGAGCCAGATACATTGAAAATGACTTTTGAGTACTGGGATGTATTGGGAAAAATTATCTTATTGTATCTTAAAAGTATTGAATTGAAAATTCATTGGCCATTTGAGCCCTACTTTCAAGTTTGGTTGTTTATTGTAATGAGGGACAAAGTTGTCTAAACCTTGCCCTTTGTCTCGGGTCTTGACAAGTTCACACCTTTGTCAATCTGAAATTAGATTCTTTCCTAATGATTATTTGCAGGATACCAAATGGAAAAGGACAAAAAGTATGTACCATGTAGCTAATAAACTTGATATAATGGGCTAAAAGCATCTCTAGCTACAGAAAAAGTGCAACATAGATTACAAATTCTATCATCTCTATGGTTGACTTTATGGATTCTATATAGCTACTAAATTCTCACACAAAGTCCACCAAAATGGAAACTATCTTAAAATCTGCCTATGCTTTGATCCAAGCAATGCGATGAAAAACTCTCTTTCTTCACAAAGTATTCCTTATATTGTCACTAACTCATTCCTAGTTTAACCATGACATTGACTTAAACTCCTAAACATTCTACTATTACAAACTCGACCCAATTTTTTAACTTAACTACACACATAGATTGACTTCTCTAATCATTATAGAACTGTGGTGTTATTGCGATAAATATCGGATATCAAAGTATTCAACAAACACAAGGCACTCCAAAGTTGTATCTATGGTTCTTTAGTTCTGTTGTCATATTGTTGCTTATTTGTCCATCCATTTTGTCAAAACCGAAACCAGGTAATGAAACTAGTGGAAACCTTCTTAACTGTTATGTCTGACTGCATTCCCAACTCTGGTCATCCGATATTTTTTTACTTGGTTTTGACTGAAGCGAGACATTTATTGTTAATACTCTTCCATTACTCGATCATTCACCACTTGCTACTTGTCATATACTGATCATTTAGAAGTAACAATCTTCAAATATCCTGGATGGAAGCAGTTTATTACATGTAGACAATCAAGGGAAGTGGATTCTTGTAAATCATGTCTGGTCCTTGTCTGTCTTGTTGAATGATCCTGTTCCATGCCGTGTAGCATTGTTAATTTATCCTATGGATTAAGATTTGTTTTGGTTTGGCAAAATGCAGTTGGTGGTGATGATGTCGGTTCCTTCAGCTACTGTTTTTGCTAGACGGGCTCTGTCATACCTGATGAATGGCCAGCCAGAGCTTGCCCTTCGGGATGCCATGCAAGCACAGGTGTGCATGCCTGAGTGGCCCACAGCTTTCTATTTGCAAGCTCTTGCACTCTCCAAGCTCGGAATGGAAACCGATGCTCAGGATATGCTGAATGATGGAGCCACATTTGAAGTGAAGAGGCAAAACAGCTGGCGCGGCTAGATTTTCTCTGCAGCTGTTCTGGTTTTCCTTCATACATGCCTGTCTTGTGCTGCTTTCAGTGGTGCCTGTTTGCGTCGTGGGTGATTTATTGCAGCAGGAGAGAAACTGGATGCTTGGTTTGCTGGGTATTCAGTGCTGTGGCTTCCAATAATGGATGTTCGAACAGCCATTTGTAGAATATTCAGGAGAGTTAAATTGATACTGAACTTTCCTGAGCAAGTGTGCATTATGGCCTTCCATCCATGTTGGCGTGTAACTATTGGCCCTTATTATATTACCAAAGGAGGATATGTGCACTGAGGGATGGAAATCACAAAATGTTTCACTTTGTTTTGTGCAAGATTGGAGACTGTAAGCATGTCTGTCATGACCATCTTGATGCCAAAGGGAAGTATCTACCCGAGCTTTTAATCTTAAGGATACAACTTTTTATCAATTTGGATGCAAATATGTTCAAATATGTGTTGTTCTTCAGGTGGTTTTTGTGCCCAATGTTGCGTATAATGAAAGTTTTGACATTGTTGTGCATGGTACATTTCCGGATTGAGTTCTACCTAGAGGATTAATGCCAACGTGAAGGTGGTTGTATAAGTCTGACTAATCATGAAGCTTTCTTACATACCATGGTGGATCATATTTTGATACGAAAATGATGGATCCTTTTTCCAATGGGAAAAATTATTGGAAAAACGTTTCAGAGGTATTGCTGATGATGATGCTTGCTGGGCTACTTTTGCCTTCAGTTGCTCTAGCGTGTTAGCATCCTGGATGCGTCCCTGTTTCAATGCTCTTACCCTGGTGCATCTTTTTTGGAGAAGTTGTTAGCTAGCGTGCAGGAAATCCAAATCCCAACTTAGGAGTCTCAGTGGCTGTGTTAATGGCCCGTGGTTAAGTTCTGTCCGTCCTATGGAAAGGTTGTCGCATATTGGCATTAGGGATGGCAAAAAATTAGATACGGAATCCGATCGGTCAATACCGTATCTATTTTATAATTAAAAAATTTATATTTATATTTATTCTATATTTATTTTAGATCAGATAATAAAAATGATTGGGATAGATTTAGAGATGATAATGGATAGGATTTGGATCGAATATTGTAGTATCTATCTTCAAATCCGAACTTAATATTCTATATTCAAATTCTATCCGATATCCGATCGGATAAAAATAGAGATATCCATCTTCATATCCAATGGATTCGGAGATATCTACGGATAACTTATTTTTTCATATCCGTTCCATGTCTATTTCATGCCCAAAAAAAAATAACTATCAAAATAATTTTATGCATATTATCAATCAAAATAAAATTATCAATTCAACATAAAACGTAATTTATAAGTTTAGATTTATAGAAATCAAACATAGAAATAGAATTACAATTCAACATAGAACATATAAATAATCAAAATAATTTTATGTATATTATCAACCAAAATAAAATTACCAAAACAGAATTATAAACATATATATTTGGATATAGATTTAGGTATTACCCATATCCGTAAGTTCAGATCGAGTTCGGATTCGAATTTGGATAGAAAACAGCACTATCCATACCCTACCCATATTCGTGCTACAGTTTTCGGGTTTTACCCCAATCCAAATCCAATCAAACCCCATTTTTCGAATTTGATCGAGTTTGGGTAGAGTGCATACCCATTGGATTGGATCGATTTTGCCATCCCTAGATGGATTAGATCGGATATATATAAATATTATAAAATAATTATAATTTTGAAATGAAGATATAGATCAAAATTATATCGGATCGGGTTTAGGATAGGATATTGAAAGAGTTAATGCCCTGCAAGCCACTTTAATGGCATATGTAAAGAGATTAATCCACTTTATCTTCCATACTTATGTAAATTGATATATTTTATTATGAATAAAATTGAGATATTTTTTGTTTCATCATATTCTGTGTATTATTAAAATTATCGTGAACTTCATAGGTTAGGACAATGATTTTAGGACGATGATAAAATCATGCCAGTGAGACCTAAAATTTTAAAATCCTAATCTAAAATCTTTCCAGTTATAGGATCATTGAGTCGGGGATCAATGATATCGGATAGACTGACGCATCCTATGTATGCTCGATGGAGAGGGTGATTGATCTCACAATCACTTATGTAGGGGCACTAATACAAAAATGTGGGTGCTTATAGGAGGATGAGTTCACTGAAATGATTCGTTATGAGAATTACATCTTATAGAAGTCTTACTTACGTGTCAAAAGATAGTTCTCTTAGTGAGAGTAGTGCATGTGGTCTTTTGACCTGAGGCTACCATAATACCTTGTATATATAGATCTATATTTTAGTTCATTTTCTATCATGACTTTCTAAGACATGTGTGGGGTGTTCTGCATATGATGAAATATAAATGGAGGTAGTAAGCAAGTTAATAAGAAATCGATCACTCCCGGTAAGGAGAGATATCATCCTAAGCAATCTCGTCAATCGATAACTCAGAAAGTCTTTGATCGAAGCAAGATAAAAATTAAAAAAATGATTTCTAACATTTCATAAGTCGAGTCATCATTAGTGAATTGAGATTTATTTGAATAAGTGTTAGGGTTTGATATTTTTCCATATCCATTACTTATTCAGGATGAAAGATGATCAAAAGATTGAATTGCATGATAACTTGTTATTGAAGGATATTTTTGGTATATCCATCGAAATATTCCACATCTTCTGGATAGGCAGGACACAATTGTTAGATGTCCATTATATCTTATAGATTTTCATAAATTAAAAAGATTATTTCATAAGTCAATTAGAAAAGGTTCTAATTTGACAATCCAGATCTACATGAGTTTGACCTAAATCGATTAGATGAAGCCTAATCAAATCAAATCAATGTATATCCAGATCTACTGCTAGCTAGGTGTGGAGCCTAATAGGTCACACACATCAAGGAATTGATCAAGAATTTTATTTGAATTGAATTATGGGTGATTAGATCCTAATTGGGTGGCTAATTGATAAGCTAGCACTTGTAGGCTAATCCTAGCTCCTATTTTAGTCAATATCAATTCGAACCTTATCTAGTTTGTGAATCAAAATAATTGAAAATTAATTTAGGTTTTCCTCTGATATGGGCCAGCCATTAGATGGCGCCACATGGCCCTTTTGGGCATTGGAATAATAGAGTCCAAAGGGGATTGGACTCTATCCAAGGTTTGACGCACAATATGATAGGCGCTCACTTATTTTAGCGTGAAAGATTCTACAAAGTCTTTCTCTGATAGGTTTAAGATTCGTGTGGCAGCTTATCAAACCCTCCATCAGTCTAGCATAGGTTTTAAGGCGTTTGATGGCATGATAAGGCGTGGAAGAAGGGAGAAAGATAGATGCGCGCGCGTGAAGACTTCCCGAAGAGGTGCTTAGTGTCTTTCTATTTTAAACATAGAAATGAGAGGCTTCTTATGGGGTTTCTCTTAGTGATTTAAATTAGAAACAACCCTCCTACCACATGGCAAAATATGAAAATTTTTTGATTTAAGTTAGGATGCCAAAAGATTTCTTCCGTGGGCGTGCGCATGAGAAGGCTATGAGATGGTGTTTCATTCCTAAGAGTTCTTATCATATAAGACTCTTGGTTTTGACAAACCTTTTCATGTGGTGGTTACAAGTCACCATGAGATGCTTTTCACGCCCCATCTACAACTATAAATAGGGGGCGGCATTGAGGGGAGAGATCATTCAATTCTTACATGCTCTCTTGTCTTGCTTAAGATAAAAATCCTCTCTTCTCTCTTACACCCTTAGTTCTCTTAGGACAAGCCTATCTAGCCTATTCTGAGCCTAAATAGATTTAGGACAAGACTCTAGAGGATCCTAAAAGATCTAGTCAAGTTGTCAAGAAGTCAAGATGTAGTCCAAGTCAGGTTCGAAAAGCAGTTCGATCAAACCGATCGAGTCAGGGTCAACTCGGATCCAATGATCGGGTTCAGAAGGAGCGACTCTTTGAACCAATTTTTGTGTGGATCACCGTTGGAGGGCATATGCTTGTGTACTTTGTGGAGATATTGAAAATAGTGATTGAGGTATTTATATAATTATATGCTTCATTTCATTATTGTTTATTAATTTGATTGAATGCATCAAAGGGGATCTGGGGTTTAGGGTTTCGGATGTTCTTGGATTTCATAAATATTTTGAAATCCAACCTTCTGCTA
This sequence comes from Elaeis guineensis, assembly GCF_000442705.2. NCBI lineage: Eukaryota > Viridiplantae > Streptophyta > Magnoliopsida > Arecales > Arecaceae > Elaeis > Elaeis guineensis. The sequence continues at coordinate 15,927,227 of NC_026004.2, read as the reverse complement.
TTTGATCAGAACCCAACAGTAGTATCAGAGCCTCCTTTGGTTGGTTCAATCTAATTATATTATTGACTCCATGATCTAGGGTTTTAATATATATTCATGTATTATACAAATTAAACCCTGAATTTGAATTACTATATCAATTATGTTATTATCATACATAAATTCTTAGTAGCTTAGTATTTTTTGAGAATCATAGTAAAGACCGTCTTGCCATAGAAGACTATGGTGGAAAGGGTGTCTGTATGAATCGAGAAAAAAAACTGTGAAAAGATGATTGATGTGCTAAACATATGTCATGAATATTATGATATGCTTAACATGCAATACATCATATGATATGCTATGATTATAGTATAGATGCTATATGATTGGAATGTGCTTGAGACCAAAAAATTTTCATAAAAATCATATTAAGTTATAGTGATAACAACTATGGGTTAACCAATTCTTGATCAATTGATCAATTGATGCTTAGAAAAGTACTAAAGATGATTATTAAATTAGATTCGTTTGCTTACTTGACCAACATGTTGGTGTCTAATGAAAGCTACGAGGAGCCTCTCATCTACTTATGTGACCAATTTGGTTAAGCGATCATAAAATTGAAAAATTCTAATATTAAAAATACTACTTGAGGCCTTCCTTCATGCTAGGATAATTTTTATGTCAAGAACTTTAGTAAATTTATTGTGCAACTACAAAACTTTGCTATGGGGACTAATGCAAAAGTATGTCTTAGTGCATTTAATTGCTTATGGCATATCTAGATATGTTGTTTTGTTGTGCAACCACAAGGGCAATATAATTTAAATATGACCATAAAGAAATGAATGGTCAAACTTAACTAAGATATTATAATTTATTGTACAACCATAAGGTTATAATTATCTTAGAGACAAGTATTATGTTGAGAATTGCATGGATGCAATTGCAAAGGGTGTTTCCTACTCTTGAACTTATGAATGTTTGTTGTATAACCATAAGGTATTTATGAGGAATAGAGATATAAATCTCACTAAAGAAACCAAATTAAGATTTTTCACTTATCATATATGAGGGGTATGGTAGATGTGATAAAATAGTGAGAGACACAATTAGATTTAAGTCTCCTTCTAATTGTGCTTGTTATCATGAGTATTTGCTTATACATTATTCTTTATTTAATGTAGAATATTTATGCATAAATGGCATCTTTATTATCACTGCATGAAATTTTGGACACAATAAATTGATCAATCCTAACTTTGTGGACTGATTAAGAAATTTGAGGATTGTACTTACTCAGAAGAAAGTCTCTTATATCCTCGACACTTCTGATCCAGGATCGATCAAAAAAGATGCTGCGGAGGAGGAAAAAGCTCCATACAAAATATGACAAAATGATAATATGACTGTCAAATATATTATGTTGGCATCGATGAGCAATAAACTTCAGAGGTAACATGATGGCATGGACTCTCAGTCTATACTTCTCAACTTAAAAGAGTTGTATGGAAAAGAAAGTAGAACTGCTCGATATAAAATATCGAAGCAGTTATTCCATGTAAGAATGAGTAAAGGCTCATCTGTGCAAGCCCACATCTTGAAAATGATTGACTTAATCACATGACTAGGTCAATTAGGGTTTGTTATGGATGGAGAGCTATCTCAGGATTTGATCTTACAATCACTCTCCAAATCTTTCTCACAGTTTGTTATTAACTACCATATGAACAAACTGAATATCACTTTGTCGGAGTTGCTAAACATGTTAAAAATAGCTGAAAGTTACTTTAAGAGTGACAAAACTAATCTTCTTCTAGTAGATAAGAAGAAAAAGATAACAAAAGGTACGGATTCAAAGAAAAATAAAAAGCTAAACCCTAAAGGTAGCAATTTCAAAAGGAATAGGGTGAAGAAGGTCTTTAAAGATGGCACCTGCTTTCATTGCGGCAAGCAGGAATACTGAAAGAAAGATTGCAAGAGCTATCTTGCAAGTGTGAATCTAGATGCCAGTAGAGCATCTAAAGGTTTGTATATGATACAAACTAGTTTTTCATTAAGTGCTTCAATTTCTAATTCATGGATATTGGATATCACTTATGGGTATTATATATGCAAGTCATTGCAGGGACTACAGAAAATTAGAAGTTTGAAGGAAGGTGATTTCGTGCTGTATGGAGCTAATGGAGAATCCATTCCAACAGAAGCAGTTGGTACCTATTATTTGTCTATGTCTACGGGCAAGACCATTATATTAAGAGATCATTATTATATACCCAATGTGATTAGAAATATTATTTCTATACCAATGTTATTGAGACATGATTATAAAATAAAAGAAAAGAGCAATAGTTACTCTATTTTTCTATCTAATGAGCTTATTGGGAAAGTATATGTGGATAATGATCTCTTTATACTTTCACTTAATGATAATATTTTTATGATGCATAAAAATAAAAATAAAAAAGAGAAAAAATGATAATATGACATATCTCTGACATTGCCAACTTAGTCACATCAGTGAGTCAAGGATTAACAAGTTAATCAAAGATAAGTTCTTTGATTCTAATGATTTTCAATCATTGAAAATTTGTGAATCATGCTTCATGAGAAAAATGATCAAATCTCTATTCACTGAACATGGAGAAAGGGCTGGTGAATTATTAAGCCTAATATATTTAGATGTTTGTGAGCCTATGATAACTCATGCTAGGGGTGAATACCCTTATTTCATCATATTTACTGATGACCAATCAAGGTTTGGATATGTATATCTTATGAAACATAAATCCAAAGTTTTTGAAAAATTTAAGAAGTATCAAAAGATGGTTGAGAAACAAACTGAAAAAAAATATCAAAGTCCTTAGATCTGATCGAGGAGGAGAATACTTATCTAGTGAGTTTTTTTATTATTTAAAGATAAATGGTATTCTCTCTGAATGGATCCCTCCTTATACATCATAGTTAAATGGTGTAGCTGAAAGGAGGAATCATACCTTATTAAATATGGTGCAGTCCATGATATACTTCACGAACTCTCCTATTTCATTTTGGAGATATGCCTTAGAAACTGCTGCCTATATTTTGAACAGAATACCTTCTAAGTCTATCACTAGTACCTCATATAAAATATAAAAAGATAAAAGATCCAATCTTAAACATCTTAAGATTTGGGGTTGCTTAACTTATGTCAAAAATATTTTTGGACATAAGTTAAGTGCTAGGGTAAAAAAATATAGGTTTATAGGGTATCCTCTAGAAAGTATTGGATACTATTTTTATCATCCTACTAAACAAAAAAATTTTGTCAGTAGACATGCTATTTTTTTTTAAAAAAAATTATCCAAGAAAAAGGTAGTGGAAAAATAGTTGAACTTGAAGAAGTTCAAGACCTACATACAATTCCTTAAAAACTTATAGATAGTCCAAAACTTGAACCTAACCTAATAAACCCAATAATAATATACATCTACATAACATACCTCCTCTCTGAAGGTCAGAAAGAGTACGAAATACACCTCTAAGATATAATTTTGTCATAAAAAATGACAATGAAACTCAGATCATACGGGATGATGATCTTCTAACTTATTCAGAAGCAATTATAAGTAAGGACTCTGATAGATGGTTTGAAGCCATGAAATTTGAAATGGACTCCATGTACTCTAACTAAGTATAGACTTTGATTGATATGCCTGAGGATGTAACCCCAATAAGAAGCAAATAGATCTTCAAAAGGAAGATTGGAGCTGATGGTCAAGTTGAAACCTACAAAGCTAGGTTGGTGGTAAAAGATTTCAAATAAAGATAAGGAATTAACTATGATGAAATCTTCTCACCAGTGGCTATGCTCAAGTCTATTCGGATAATACTTACCATAGCTGCATATTATGATCATGAAATCTTGTGAATGGATGTAAAAACTATCTTTCTTAATGACAACCTAGAGGAAGAAGTTTATATGACACAATCAGAAGGGTTTGTCTCAAGAGGGAGACCAAATCAAGTATGCAAACTAAAGAAATTTATTTATGGATTAAAACAAGTATCGAGGAGCTAGAACATCCATTTTGATGAAACAGTCAAAAAATCTGGCTTCATCAAAAATATGGATGAACCATATGTATATAACAAGACTAATGAGAGTGCTATTATCTTTTTGGTTCTGTATATTGATGACATTCTTATCATAGAGATGATATTCCATTGTTACAATTGGTCAAATCTTGACTATCTAAAAAAATTTTCATGAAAGACTTGGGGGAGGCATCCTATATACTTGGTATAAAGATCTACAGAGATAGATCTAAAAGGATGTTAGGCTTATCTCAGTCTAGCTACATTGATCTAGTGTTGAAAAGATTCAACATGGAGGAAAGTAAAAGAGGTTACTTACCCATAGGTCAACGCATACATCTCTCTAAAAGAATATCTCTAAAGATACATGAAGAGAGAAACAGAATGAGTTCTATACCTTATGCTTCGGTAGTAGGATCTATTATGTATGCCATGTTATGTACCAAGCCTGATGTGGCTTATGCTTTAGGTATAACCAGTAGATTTTAAGTTAATCCAAATAAAGAACATTGAAAAGCAGTGAAAAATATTCTTAAGTATATAAGAGGGACTAAAGATATATTTTTTTTATTTATGAAGGGTCTGATTTAAAATTAGAATGATATACTTATTCTAATTTTCAATCTGATCTTGATGATAGCAAGTCCGTATCAGAGTATGTATTTATCTTATATGGAGAAGCAGTGAGTTGGAAAATTTTCAAATAACAAACTGTAGCTGACTCAGTTACTGAGGCAGAATACATAGCTATTAGTGAAGTCACTAAGAAAGCTGTTTGGATGAAGAAATTCATCACCGAATTGGATATAGTTTTTGAAATTGAATATCCCGTGTCACTTTACTACGATAACACTGAGGCTGTAGCTCAAGCTAAGGAACCAAAGTCTCATCCAAAATTCAAGCACATTCTAAGATGCTTCCATCTTGTTCGAAAAATTATCAAAAGAAAAGACATTATCATAGAATGAGTGGATACAAAGAACAACATCGTAGACCCATTTATTAAGGCTCTATCAAAGTAAATGTTAGATCATCATCTTGATTGTATGAAAATTAAATACAAGGATGATTGACTTTAGTACAAGTGGGAGATTGAAAGAGTTAATATCCTACAAACCAATCTAATGAAATATATAAAAAGATTAATCTACTTTATCTTCCATACTCATGTAAATTGATATATTTTATTATAAATAAAATTGAGGTATTTTTTGTTTCATCATATGATGTGCATTGTTAAAATTATGATAAATTTCATAGGTTAGGGCAATGATTTTAGGACGATGATAAAATCGTGCCAGTGAGATCTAAAATCTTAAAATCCTAATCTAAAATCTTTTCAGTCATAAGATCACTAAGTCGGAGATCAATGATACCAGATAAACTCACACGTCCTATGTATGCTCGATGGAGAGGATGTTTGATCTCACAATCACTTGTGTAAGAATACTAATACAAAAATATAGGTGCTCATAGGAGAATGAGTTCACTGAAGTAATCCATCATGAGAATTATATCTTATGAAAGTCTTACTTACATCTTAAAAAATGGTTGTCTTAGTGGGAGTAGTGCATGTGGTTCTTTGACCTGAGAATACCATAGTACTTTGTATATATATGTGTATCTATATTTTGATTCATTTTCTATCATGACTTTCTAAGACATGTGTGGAATGTTCTGGATATGGTGAAATATATATGGGGGTAGTGAGTAAGTCAACAAGAAATCGATCACTCTCGGTAAGGAGAGATGTCATCCTAAACAGTCTCGTCAATCGATGACTCAAGAAGTCTTTGATCAAAGCAAGATAAAAATTAAAAAAATAATTTTTAATATTTCATAAGTTGAGTTATCATTAGTGAATTGAGATTCATTTGAATAAGTGTTAGGATTTGACATTTTTTCATATCCATTACTTATTCGGGATGAAAGATGATCGAAGGATTGATTGCACGATAACTTGTCACTGAAAGATATTTTTGGTATTTCAACTAAAATATTCTATATCTTTTGAGTAGACATGATACATTACTAGACATCAACCATTTCTTATAGATTTTCATAAATTAAAGAGATTATTTCATGAGTCAATTAGAAAAAACTCTAATTTGACAACTCGGGTCTATATGGGTTTGACCTAAATTGATTAGATGGAATCTAATCAAATCAGGTCAATAGGTATCTAGACCTACTGCTGGCTAGGTGTGGAGCCCAATGGATCACACACATTAAGAAATTGGTCAAAGATTTTATTTGAATTGAATTATGGATCATAAGATCCTAATTGGGTGGCTAATTAACAAGCTAGCACTTGTAGGCTAATCCTAGCTCCTATTTTAGTCAATATCGGTTCAAATCTGAATTAATTTATAAATTAAATTAATTAAAAATTAATTTAAATTCTTCTCTGATGTGGGCAGCCATTAGATGGTGCCACATTGCCCTTTTGGGTGTTGGAATGATAGAGTCCAAAGGGGATTGGACTCTATCCAAGGTTTGGCACACAATATGATAGGCGCTCACTTATTTTAGCATGAAAGATTCCACAGAGTCCTTCTCTGATGGGTTTAAGACCCTTGTGGCAGCTTATCAAATCCTCCATCAGCCTAGCATAGGTTTTAAGGCATTTAATGGCATGATAAGGCATGGAAGAAGGGAGAAAGATAGATGCAAACGCGTGAAGACTTTTCAAAGTGGTGCTTGGTGTCTTTCTATTTTAAACGCAGAAATGAGAGGCTTTTTAAGGGGTTTCTCTTAGTGATTTAAATCAAAAACAACCCTCCTGCCATGTGGGAAAATATGAGAATTTTTTGATTTAAATAGGGATGCCAAAAGATTTCTTCCGTGGGCATGCGTGTGAGAAGGCTGTGAAACGATATTTCATTCTTAAAAGTTCTTATCATATAAGACTCTTGGTTTTGATAAACCTTTTCATGTGGTGGTTACAAGTCATCGTGAGATGCTTTTCATGCCCCATCTACAACTATAAATAAGGGGCGGCATCAAAGGGAGTGATCATTCAATTCTTACATGCTCTTTTGTCTTGCTTAAGACAAGTCATTATCTGTGTCCGATCCGAATCTGCTTTAGTTATTTTTTTTAAAGTACATACCTATCTCAGATTCTAATCGAGTTGAATAAAATCTATCCCATTTAGATCAAATATTTGGTAGGTCGGCTAAAATTTTCATCTCTAACTAGCATCTATGAAATCTCTTACTTATGCTCAAGTCATTACAGGCCCATCAGTATTTGCACCACTTTATATAAGATTTGCGTCAAGATCATGGTTCACAGAATGAAGCCCGTTCTTCTTCGATTGATCAATCCCGAGCAGGGGGTCTTTGTTGGGGGGTGCAGCATCCCTGACAACATATTAGTTGTGCAGGAGTTCATTCATGACCTTCGGAGAGCCCTAAATCATCGATGCCTAATGGCTATCAAGCTCGACATGAAGCGTGCTTATGATCGAGTGTGCTGAGATTTTTTCTATCATGCCTTGGAGATCTTTGGCTTTAATGGGAGATGGATTGGCTGGATCAGGGGATGTGTTCAAGCTCTGTCCTTCGTCATTTTGATCAACGGTGTTTCGATGGATTTCTTTCATTCAGTGGTCGATTTTCATCAAGGTTGCCCTCTCTCCCCTTATCTGTTCATTGTTGTGCTGATGAACTTTTGAGAGCTTTATGAGTGGCAACCCTTGGCCATGCACTGGAGTCCTATGTGCTAGCACAAGTGGCCCAACTGATCTTGCACTAGCTCTTTGCAAATGATTGTCTTTTAGAGAGCCGGGCCACCATTCGAAATGTTACGATTTTCAAAGAATTTTAGAGGATAACTGTGCAGTGTTGGGCCAGAAGGTGAATCTTCTTAAGTCTTCGATCTTCTTTAGTTCGAAGACTAAGGCCCAGCTCAAGTAGATGTCAGGGAGATTCTGAGCATTATGGGGCAGACGAGGGCTCGGTATCTTGGCGTGTGGATCACCAAATAGAGATTTTAGACGAGCGATTGCAGAGAGATGGAGACTTTGATCGAAGAGCACCTCGAGGGCTGGCAATTTAAGGTGTTGTCGATGATGATTAGGGTTACCCTGGTAAGATCGATCCTTAATGCTATATCAGTTTGCATGTTGTCTCACACTATTATGCTAAGATCCTCGCTCTCCAACCTCAAGTGGCTTTTTAGGGATTTCCTATGGGGTTCACATAATGGTGGTCGAGGTATTCATTTTCTGGCCTGGGATGTGGTCTGCCAGCATATTAGCAAGGGTAGCTTAGACATTCAGTCCTTGTTGACCCGTCAGAAGGCCCTGATCGTCAGACATGCGGTGCGACTCCTGATTCAGTTAGAGAGATTATAGAGTTCAATGATGCGAGTCAAATACGGGCAGGCGACTGGTGATGGGGTTGTTCGTCCTGGTTGGAGGAGCTCCTTCATGTGGAAAGAGATTTGCTCCCATCTCCTTGATGTGATGGCTCACATTACTTTACTTGTTGGCGATGATTGGACGATTGGTATGGTCCGAGATCAGCAGGTGGCCAATATTGCACTCTCTTGTTGGCCTACCTTTGTGAGCTCGGAGGTGAACGAGACCCTAATGATCTGCAATTTATTTCAGCCAGAGGGGAGGAGTTGGAACGAGGAGGTGGTATCTTGGCTTTTGGGCAGTCAGCTGGCCAAGGAAATCTTGTCCCACGCAGTCCACTTTTCGATAGTTTTGATGTTAGGGCTTGAAGGCGGTCAAGCACATCTAAGGTGGCAGCCAAGGATCTTTATGATCTTTATAGAGGAGAGTCTATTTTGAGGCTTGATAATGCTTGGATTTGGAGGCTTGGTGTTCGCCTGAGGGTCTGTCTCTTCATCTGGAAGGTTGCATGGGATTGGCTTCCCATCATAACTCTCTTGAGGGCTCGTGGGATGAATATTCCACCGACCTGTCCTTATGTGGATTAGAGGATGGACGACGGACCACATCCTGTTCCCCTACTGGAGGGTGGTCCAAATGTGGCCATTAGCCATGCTCCTATCGACAGCGACTCTTAGGGAGCAGACCAGCATCACCTGCTTGGAGGCTCTGTGCCAAAGTATGAAAGTTGACACTATGAGATCTTTGGGTGTCAGAGTGGCTTATATTGCTTACCAAATTTGGCTGGCATGGAATACAAAGCTATTTGAGGCGAGATGACTATCGATGAGGTTCGTGTTGGAGATGGCCTTAGCCTAAGCTGTTGAGCTTTTAGATGTGTCGTTGGCCAAGTCAATCCTGAGGAGTCAGGACACCTGGGACTCCCCCTCTACTCTTGGAGGGCGCCGCATGGTGTTTATTACTTGGAAGGTCCCACCCCTGACCTTTCTCAAGGTCAACTTTGATGGCAACATGTCTGGTAATTGCGGTGGTGCTGGTTTTGTGATAAGAGACCTTGATTCTCATTTTATTATGGCTATCAGGATCCAGGGTCCATCTTCTTGGGTCTACTATCCTCAGTGCTGAGCTACGTGTTGCTTAGGAGGGCATCTCCTATGCAAGGCATGTTCTTAGAATGGACCAACTAGTGGTGGAAGGAGACTCAATCACGATGGCGAGCAAAATTCACTATCGACGGAGAACCACCGTCCCTAGCACGCTTGTCTGTGACATTCATTATTTATTGGCTGAGTGTGCCACTGTGGACGGTTAAACATGTCTATCACGGGGTGAATAGTACAGTGGACTAAGTGGCGAGTTTTATTACCATTCACTCCTGAGGGGATAGTTGGTCGAATTTTGATATTTTGCCGTTTGATTTTTAGGATATTCTTCTTTCTAATCTTTTGAATTGTATTCATATTCGTATTGTATGAATACTCTATTTTACTAAAAAAAAAAAAAAGGTTGGAATGCATGTGTGTTTTGGGTGGGTGGGTGTATGTTTGTGTGTATGGGTGCATGTGCGTTGAAGAAAGGATAAGAGAGGCTAGATGGATGGTACGAAAAGATCGATGAAAATAGTTTATTTTTTGATTTGATGTAAGAAGAATAAATGAAAAGATATATGATATCTATATAATATTTTATTAAATTATTTTTTAATAAAATATAAAAAATATTATAATTTTATTAAAAAATTAAAAAATTTGAATTTTTTTATGTACTTTACTTATTCTTCTATTCCTCTTTTTAAATTGAAAGGATGTAATGGATAGATTGAAATAGATATGTAATCTTCTTTTTCATAAATTATTTTTAAAATTTTTTGAATCAAATGATAAATAGAGACCATTTAGTTTTCCAACTCCATCTGTCCATCATCCTGTGATCCTAATCAAAACTGGGAGGGTTAAAGATATACTTAGGGGTTTGTTTCCTAAAATGATATTATTTTACTTTTAGTTTTGGAAAGATGAAATCAAACGCTCGTAGTGTTTTGCGAATCTTCCTTTTACCGGGGTTCGAGTGTAAAACATCAAAAACAGACAAAGAAAAGAATACAAAAGACAACGGGCAGAGACCCCACTCCCAATCGGAGTCCACCAACCTGTCCTCCCCGAATGCGATACATAATAATATAATAATTTTTACATAATCAACTCATCAACCCAGCACTCAAAAAAGGAAGCACTCGATCTTATCATCTCTAGGGTTTGACTTGGTTGATAGCAGAAAGTGGGGGAGAAGTGGAGAACACCAACTGGTTTCTTTTTTTTTTTTTCTCGGTACAACACCAACTCGATTCTTTGGCCCAGTTACTCAATCACGTCAACAGGTACGATCGATTGATCGATCCCATCCCTCATCCCGCCCCACCACACCCTTTTTACTGACAGAAGCAAAGTTGAATTTTTTTAGCAATCTTGCAAAGTTTATCTCAGATGACACAAGACTGTCTGGTCTGGGAGTTGGTTTAGATAATATTCTTGCGTGGCCGTGGTTTAATTTATTCTTTGTTTGTCGTTTGAAGTTATCGATTTTAGCTATTAGGAAGTAATTTGATCTTATTAGAACCCCCAGTGGAGCGGAGATAGCTTGGGAAATTGCTGACATTGTGGAGAAGAGGATATATTTGTAATATCTTTTTTCTTTTTCTTCTTTTTTTTTTTTTTTTTTGAATGCCTTTTTGCCTATGATTTAGGATGTTTGGGTGGATAAAGATCCAACCTTTGTAACAATTGGATTCGTGATAGATGTGTTGTGTGATTGATTTGGTGGTGGAAACCTGGGGTTGGGCTATATTTTGCTCATTGTTGATAAATTAAGTTCCTAACTATGTTTACAGGATATAGTTTCGATATTTATATGTTTTGAGAAGATTTTGAAAGTGCATAGACGCTAGGCTGCAGGTATTTTAGGCGGAATAATTTTGTTTTTTTTTTTTTTTTCCAGTAAGTTATAGTATTATTATTTTAAAGTGGATTGGTACTAAGCAAGAAACTGTAGCCACAATATCTCCCGAAAGATCATAATATACTCGAAATCGACATATTGGATTTTGCTTTCGTAGTCTAAAAAAAGGTTGCTGTTACTGTATATTATCATGTGTGAATGCTCACCAGATAACATGCAATTTTAATGTTGATGTGTGATTTACTTTTCTAACTTGTATAGATTTTTTTTTTTTTAATAAACAAAAAAATCTTTATCTTTCTTAATCTGAATAAGTCTGAACTGTCTTGAGAAGGTGACCATCCTACCCATACCCTAAGGTTCCAAACAATACAAATATACTTTTAGAAGGTGTGTACTATAACTGCCCTTGTTTTTCTTTTGTTAAACAATTTTCAAACTTCGTTTGTCTCATTTATTATTATTATTATTATTATTATTATTATTATTATTATATGATACTATGTAATCACTGAAATGGCTTAATCTATCGAAACTAAAGCACTTTTCGCAGCTAAAGCCAAAGCTCAAGTCGAGTTTTCAGAACTTGTTTGTTATGGTGAATAATTACCAACCTTATGTTCTTTAGAAAGTTGGTAAGTGCTGAGGTGAAGAGTTGTAATATCAATGAGTTGATGGGCACTTTACATGCAAGTGGTTTGCGAACACTGGCATGCTAGAAAATGTAATCTCTTGATAGGTTATTGGGAAAAAAAATGCTTAAGGATGCAAACATGAGATCTTTATCTGGAAATCTAAATATGAACTTGTTCAACCTGTTTTATTATCTTAGTTTGTTGTTGTTGTATCACTTAATAAAACTATTTCCACAGGACAAAATATGGATGGTCTATGGATTAGTAAACCTTCCATGACTCAAGAATACATCCATTTTGATGATGTCAGGTCATCATTTTGCATTTATCAAAAGAATTGGAGGACAGACTAAGGATGTTCAAATTTCATTCTCGAGTTACCCAATCTTGAGTTGATTTCATGTTAGGTTGATCATCTTTTATGCTATTTAGAATTATGATTATCCAAGTAATTTGAGTGATATAAGATAAAAAAAATAGTTGTTTTCAAAAGACCCCCAGACTGTACCCCCTTTTTTCCAAGAAATCAACTATACTTTTTTATTCATCTTTTCCTCCTTAAATTACAGGTCTTTTTGTTTGAAAATTTGACTCTGTTTATATTGTTAGCTATGATGAACAGTGTATGCTTCTGTTTTTCAGCTGATTATGGGCTGACATGTGTCAAATCTATCAGTTTAGCTAGGTAGCAACAAGCCTACAATGTATGATTAACTGCATATTCTTTGTGGAAAAGAAATCATCATCACTGTTTGTGTTGATAATGGGGGTTGAATCCTCAGTTATCAGTACCCAGTCACATGTAGGAGTGTAAATGAGATGAACATGAGTGAGCTAGGCCTAGCTCGACAATCTCAGCTCCTCTTGTATTCAAGTCAAGCACGAGCCAGCTCATTTAAATTTGAACCAAAGTTAGCTGCTCACGAGCAGCTCATCGAAAAGATTTGATGAGAAATTAAGGCCTTTCTAAGCTTTCAATTAACTGAATTATATCTTAATCTTATAGTTAAATACATCCTATTCTAAATAAATCATATTAATTTATATTAATAAGCACAAAAAAATAATTTTTATGTGGAAAGTGGTGAAATAATTTGTAAAATGTAATTTTTTAGTATATTTATATTTTGAGCTTAATTGAGCCAAGCTTGAGTGAAATAAGTCTAGGTCTTGCTTGGTTTGTTTGTTAGTTGAATGAGCTGAACTCAACTTGAATTTCGAGCCTAACACAAGCAGGCTGACAAACAGCTCACTGGTTTGACACCTCTAGTCACATTTGTGCACACCTTGATACCCTGAAAGCAAAATTGATCAATCCCTCATTAATTTTTCATGATCTTAGGTTGCAAATTTTGGAAATTTTCAAAAGTATTCAGTTGAAGAAGCTTAGTTTCTTATCACTTAATGATTTTATGTGCCTAACCTTGGATTGAAAATGGTTTGCATGCTTACCCTTGTGTGGACAACCGTACCTATCTACTATGGCTGTTGGACTCAACTCCTTCGCAGGTGTTGGTTCCTCACCGAGAGAGAGAGAGAGAGAGAGAGAAAGAGAGAGGAGCAGGTGTTGGTTAAATCTAAAGGCCCAAAATTAACATTCACATTAATTATGTGAACAAATCGAAAGCTTTGCTCTGTCTCCACCCTTTAAACTTTGATCACAATTTACTGTTAAAAAACATAATGTAGAAGTCAATAACAATTACATAATACTTGCGACAAGGAATCAGCTACTTAACAAATGTGTACTGCACATATGTATATATTTTTTAAGGCTCCTGAGAGACAATGACCCTAATAAGCTGAAGCCCCAACTTGATTTGTCATCCCCGGCACAAGCTGTTGGTAGACCATGTTGGACCCATTGCATTGGTCCTGCCCATTGCACCATAAGGCATGGAAGCATCAGGGATCAGGTTAGCAGGAAGAAAATTCCAAAGCAGGTGGGGTATTCTAAGTAGATTCCTTCTATTGAACTCTAGTTTATTGCCACTCACCTATGCTTCTGTCCTCATGTATCAATGGCCTTCAGGTGGTTTATGAAGTCCATTTACGGATATATTACATGTAGGCTGTTTAACATTTTTTTCAGTTTCAGGATAATCCAGATGTTGAATGGAATCTTTGGTATCTTACATGTCAGGCCATGCTTGGCATAGACATGTTTTAGATACTATGATAGGTGAACCATCTGACATAGTATTGATGCTTCAGATATCACTATTATATGTCTGAAACTGTTGTAATAACCATCATCAGATAAATGACAAGGTCTTAAAATTTTGCAGGCTAAATATCTTCTCTTATTATGGACATTGCATCTGAGAAAGTAATTTCTCAAGAGCTTGCTCGGGAGTCGCTTATGGCAATCTCCCAGAGTATTCCAGATATGAACCTTGCTTCAAATCTGTTGCCCGAGAAATCGGCTGTCACTGATGTCCCTGCCATAAAAGATTGTGGTGGAGCAAAAGACTACCGATCAAAGCTGATCTCAATTTCCGACATACAAGCTCCAGATGTTTACCCTTTACCACCTTTGGTGGAAAACCGTAGTGTTTAGCCAGTAAAGTGTAGTTGCTTGTGAAGAGCTTCATTGTGATGTGTTCTTCTTGTATCTGGAATAAACCTAATTGTTTGTTCAAACTCTTCTGATGAGTAGAACATTTTACTGATAACTGCATGAATATGTACAGTTACTATGTCATGTGATGCTGAGACCTGATCTGGAACAATTGAAATGAAAAAGGAAAAACAAGACTTCGGTAAACTATTTTGAGCTGATTTTCTTTAAGGGTGCAACCTTCTGCCTTTTCTATTGGATGTTTCTTTCTTCATATTTTGTGATTCCTGCGTTATGCTCTTTTATTGGTTCTGAAAGCCTGTATCTGTTTAGCTACGCTCTAGTTGGCATGACCTATTTCAGGTTCGGATCATCAAGATTCGATAGCATTGTTGGAGAAAGTTGGTCTTTAGCCAGGTGATGTAGTTCATGTGTGCAGCTGTAACTAAAGACAACCATCGTTTTTATTTCTCATGGCCCTTCTCATACTTCTGAACTACTCTTCATAGCATACTGCTGCATGAATCTGTTGTTCATTGTACAGTTTCCATAGTCTTAATTAAATGTATCTGTCATCTGTTGTAACTTTCTCTGTTTGGTTCTCTACTTTGAGATGTCCCTGAGCTTATAATGTTCACTATGTGCCACTCCCTGCATTAGTGTCCTTGCGTTTATCCATTGAATTCTATTCAATCTCCAGTTAGAAAGAACCATGCAAAAATTTACTAGGTCTGTGCTTTGGAGGTGAGAAGGATAGACTAGCGGCATGGGCATGGCCTTGTTGGGATCAGAGGTTGGAGAGTTGAAGTGTCTTGGTCTTCGAGATTTCGACAGTCAGTAACAAAATCCATAGAATTTGTCAGTGACAACTCTCAACATCACACGAATCTTTGTAGGCTCTAATATTTGAGATGCATTGAACACTTTAACCTAAGCTTAGAATTTTTTATCAATTGAGCAGTCTAATACTTGGCTTTGGAACAGCAGACAATACAAGCAATTCGGCATCTGTACTATGATTCAAAGCCGTTATTAGCTTGATGCTTGGTTTTAGATGCAGAAACCATCTCACAGATTTGCCCTTGCTTGCTATATTCTTAAAGAAGCTGGTGACATTCTAATAGAAATTTGATCAGTTATTGGAGGAGGAACTGATCAGATATATGTTGGCAATGCCTTTTCTTAAAAATAAAAAAAAAAAAAAGACAATTTGTCTTTTTTTTCTATAAAGGGTAGAAATGTCACGTTTCGAATTCAATACTCAGATCGGATACGTGGCACCGCTAAATGAACTCTAGATTGATATCTTAGAGATCATGTAAGGCTTAAAATAAATTTAAATTTATATATTTTTAAAATAACTAAATAAATATCTATCATGTCAGCTAGGTCGATCCATCAAAATAAATAGAAAATTTATTTAATTATAAATATTTAAATATTTAATGGTATCAAAAAATTTAACTAACTAAATATTAAGAGTTTCGGTATTTGATTTCTCGCCCAACTCATTTGAACTAAGCTTCTGGAGTCTCTGGCAAAAAACAACATAGTACTGTGAGTTTTTTCAACTCAGTAAGGATCACCGTACATTTACACTAGAATAATAAATATATTAAAAATATATCAATAAGCATATCAATATGAAATCATGAAATTTCATAATATATATCTGAAATAACTCAAATACTAGTATAAACATTCATCGAATACATAATCAAAGAATTAGACCATCACATGCCATCAGGTAAGGTCTTTTAACATAAGTCCATCTGATCTTAACATCGATTTTTTTTTTATAATTTCAGTTTGATAATCTTTAACTTTCCGATTTTGAACTAACTAAAATTTTATGATGTTCTTTTATTCGGATCGATTTTTTATGATCTTCTTCGGATCTAATTCTCATTATCTTTCTCGGATCAAGTTCTCATGATCTTTTTCAGATTACATTCTTCGTGATCTTTTTCAGATCACATTTCTACGTGTAAATTTGTTGAGACTGTCCTAGGCATAAGCTCCTGACCGGCTATCCCTCGATCTTTATCGGATCGAATTTCTATGCATAAGTCCATGGAGACATTCCACATGACAAAGCTAGTCCAAATCATATCTTTTTCATCAAATTATAATATGTTGACTTTGTTAATCAATTTTAATTTGCAGTGTGATCTAATAAATATATCATATACATATAATTATATCATTAATCACTGGTACTCATACACAATCAATATATAATGTACTCGTATCGAAATCATACAAGAAACAATAATATCTCAAACATGATAAATCCATCAACATAAATCCATCTATACAAAACCAACAATACAAATCCAACGATAAAAATAATATATACATAATGATGATCATATATAGGAATTTTTACCTCGATAAATAATAAACTGGACTTAATAGACTATGATTTGGATGTCAAAATCCTTACTTGATGTCCTTCTATCTTATGGATTGCTTTTTTATATATTTAATTTAATATTATAAAATAAATTAAATTAATTAATTTAATTTCCTACACCCCTTTATCAGGATTTGATAGGGTCCTTATGGTCTCGAATATTTTTTTCCTTTTTGTCATTTTGAATTCCCCATAATCCATCTAATGAGAATAAATCAATAAATAAATCAATACTAAATAGATAATTTATTATTATTATTATTATTATTATATATATATATATATATTATTACTATTAATCAGAGAAGTGAGAGAAGAACTCTTCTCTCTTCTCCTCTTCTTCTCTTCCGAATAAGGGTTTATTCCCTTTGTTCTTCCTCTCTTGCGTTCTATTGAATTGAATTTCCATACATAAGCCTATGGAAACTATTCCATACGATGATACTAGTCCAAACTATATTTTTTTCATCAAATTATAATATGTTGACTTCATTAATCAATTTTAATTTACAGTGTGATCAAAATAAATATATCATATCCATATAATCATACCATCAATCACTGATACTCATACATAATCGATACATAATGTACTCATACTGAAAATTATACAAAAAATAATGATATCTCAAATATGATAAATCCATCAACATAAATCCATCTATGCAAAACCAATGATACAAATCCAACGGTAAAAATTATATATATATATATATATATATATATATATATATATATATATATATATATATATATATATATATATATATATATATATATATATATATATATATAATGATGGTCATGTATAAAAATTTTTATCTCGATAAATAATAAACTAGACTCACTAAATTATGATTTGGATGTCAAAATCCTTACTTGATATCCTTCTATTGGGTGGATTGCTTTTCTATATATTTAATTTAATATTATAAAATAAATTAATTTAATTTTTTAGAATTCTTTATCAGGATTCGATAGGGTCCTTCCCATCTCCAAATTTTTAGGCACCAGCATCAAGGGAAACAATCGAAAAAAATAAAGAAGAAAAAGGAGGGGGAGGGACTTATCTTGCTCCGACGGCTAGAGAAAAGCTTCGGCAACTCTTTTTCCGGCAGCAACCCATGGAAGAGCGTGAGAGATCCTGAATGATTCACCATGATTTCTCAAATGATTTGAGGTGATGATCTAGGAGAGGGGAAGGGGGTTCTTATAGACAAGATTTCTTAAGTTAATCTGGATTCCCGCAGTCCTAATTTGGATGAAATTGGGGGAGAAGAGACTCCTAATCGGAGTTTTCTTCCTCTTCTCCTTCCACGTGTGATGTGCGTGAATTGTGGGGTTTTGGGGCTCTTTTAAAATTGGGCCAGGTCCAAGAGTCTAATGGACTGGGTTATTACTAGAACTAATTGACTATTGCTTCGTGTTGCCGTTACGAAGAATTCAAGCAATTAAGATTTGAAGCAAACGATACCTTCAACAAAAACAAAAAAAAAAAAAAAAGATTTGAAGCAACGAGGGGTCATCAAACAAAGCTGATAAAGGAATGTTCAGAAAATTTGGCCAATCGAGCGTAGGATGCCCAGAGAGAAAGAGAGAGAGGGATGCTTGTTATGTTGGATTTAAATAACAACCCATTTGTAATAACATGGAATCTCAAAACATCTTATCCCTTTGCAAAATTTAAAGCAAATGGCAATTCTTGAATGAAAGAAAATATCAAGTACTTGAGCTGGATCGTGGACAATAATAGTGCAACTTCGTCTACTAACTATTGCAGCCATTTTGAGTTATGGGTATTTCATCATAGTAAGTCCATAATTAAAATAATGTTTCTTTCGTATATCACTGTGCTTTGAGTAAAATAAATTATAAAACAGTTATAAAATCTGGCACTATGTTACAATATTTAAAGTACAAACAATAGAAATAATGTAAATTTAAAAATGGTATTATACAAGAAAGATATTTATGGAGAAGGCAGAGAATCAAAAAAGCAACATTACCATGCAAGAAAAAAAAATTTTAACTAAATGATAGGGAAAATATATCTTAAAATTTAAACAATAATGATTTTTAATGGTTTTATTGTTCTGTCATTCCTCAATGTAGGGATGAATAAAACAAGCAATATCAAGTCATGAAAGTAAAATAGAGACAATAAAACTATTTGTTTTGCTAAAATAAAATTGCTAATTTTGCAAATGATTTAAAGATATTTCTGTCAGATAAGTTGATGGGTAAAATTAAGAGGATAGTATTAAAAAATTCAAAATTCTCTTTATATATATATATATATCCTCTTTATCCCATTACTCGCTTGTCCCACCAACCACCTCCCAACGATGCCTCCAGATAGAGTAGCCTTTAGGCCTCTGCCATGTTGGTGGTCCCACGTAAAGGGTCAATGCATGGAGAAATGATTAGTCACAGTTGAAGATAAAATTATTAGGTAGGATAGTTCTACCCTACGTACCTCAGACTATCTAACAAAAAATCAACATATCATCTAAAAAAATATTTTTTTTTATTTAAAATAAAAAATATCTATTGACCAATCATAATTAATAATAATTTTTTTATTTAAAATTTTTAATCAAATTTAATTAACAATACATTCTTTCCTAACAATATATGATGTGTTGGTTTGTTATTTGATGGTCTAAGATACACATGATAGAATTATTCTAACCAATAATTTCTCGTATTAAAATGGTGGCAACTAGGGCTAGTAAAATATGACTCGATCTATCAATCTGATTTATGTTCGATCCATCATAAATAGATTTGAATTTAGACTAAACGGATTTAGATCATAAACGGATCGATCTATTTAACCCATTTAATATTTAGATCAGATTTGAATTTTAGATATCTGACCTGTTTAACTCATTTAATATTCAAATCAGGTTGAATTAGATAACCTATTTAATCTGTTTAATCTATTTTTGACTTATTTAATCTGATCTGTTTAATCTATTTAAAATCTACTTAATCTATTTTGATCCATTTAACGTGATCTATTTAACCTATTGAACATGTTTAACCTAATTTGATCTATTTAATAAACAGATCGAATCGGATTTATCTATTTAATAAAAAAATTAGATTCATGTTTGAATTTTTAATTTATTTAACAAATAGATTGGATTTGGGTTGATAATTTTTTGATTCAATCTTTATATGATCCGATCCGATCCAACAGCCACTTCTAGTTGTAGCTGCTGTGGTATTTTTTTGTTTGGTCAAAGATTAAATTTATGCAATAATTTTCTTTATGCATGGGTTCATTTTAGTATTTTTTTTAAAAAAATTATAATGGTGAGGGGCACCAAGATTGCGTCAAGTGAGGTTGACCATAGTCTCATCAAGTGGGGACCATACGGTGCACCCAATCTCTAGTGCAGCCCTTTTGGGGAACACAATAGCGAGTGCTTTTCCCCGCCGCACGTGGCATTACCTTCACCATCAGGCAAGCCCAGGGACACCTCACCCAACACCTCCACTCTTAGCCCCCACGTGTTACCAACGACCTGCGTCAAATACGCACTCGCCACGTCAACATTCCAGACCCTCCACATTCCTCAGTGACATGAGGGGGCCACATAGAGGAGGAACGGGACCCATATGTCAGTGAAAAGGGTGGGAGCTTGGGTTCTTTGTTAGTGAGGGTGTGTAGTGCCAAGCACACATTCATTTCTCAAATGCAAGGGTTCACTGCATTTGATTAAAACATAATTCAAAAGTACAACTTATGTGTGCTACCCAAAAAAAAAGGACAACTTATGCATATTTTGTAATTTTGGCTTGCATGCATTACTCTTGGGCAAGGAGAGACACATTGGGCATGGATTCTATCTTGATTTTATAATGCATTTAAGAAGACTTAGGGTCTGAAATTGAAATAAAATGGATAATTTTCATTCCTACTGTTTGTTTGTTGGAAAAAATTTCATTCTACTTTCAATTTTGGAACGGAATGAAAATAACATAATCTACTTATAATTTAATTCTTTTTTTTTTCAAAAATTTAAATTTTCATTTCAATTTCAATTTCGATTTCGATTTCAATTTTGATAACAAATCAAATACTGTCAAGAATTTTATCTTTTCGATTTCGATTCCAATCCATTCTGATTTTGATTTCATTTGCAAATTAAACACCCCCTTATTTTTTAGATCATCATTATGGATGGCATGAAATTACCTAAATAATACTCTCTAAAAAATGTGTGGTCCATTAGAAGGGAAAAAACACATCAAACATCTAAGAGGCATTCAAGAGTTTCTATTTTATATGTTAAATTTAATATTAGAATATAAATACTTGGGGGTTGTGATGGCAAAAATGTCTCGGCTTGAGAAACCTAATGCAACTTGGCCCTATTTTGGTTGGGTTTAGTCGAGTTAATTTAGTTATGGTGGAGTATGGGTCTGATTTTTTAACTTAGATATTAAATGGGTACGAGGTAACAAAACTTTGACTCATCTCAAAAGAAGGTAGAGTTCTCTTTGGGTTAAAATAGTTTAGGTTGGGTTATGTCATGATACTCAATCACAATTTTTTGAATGTTAGTTTTTTTCTTGATTTTAGTTATTTAAATTATTTTGAAAATTAGTTTATAAGAAATTATAAATACTAAATTCGATAGGCTAACGTAGATTTATTAAGAATTGGATCTTATAAATAAATTGGGTTAGGATTAAGTTACAATTGAGTTAGGATTACATCATGCATGATCCATGGTTGGGTACAAGTCAAGGAATTGGATTTGATTCGGGATGAGTCGGGTAATTAAGAGTCAAGATTCTGTACATCATTGTGTTTGATAATTTCAACTACATTGTGCCCTTCCTTTGGAGGGGGTGGGATGGGTGATGTGGAGGTGAGTTCTTAGAACACAGCTCTTCGTAACAGTGAACAGGATTGTTCTTATTTATCATGTGCATTGCATGTATATCCCATACTTGGCATATATATATATATATATATATATATATATATATATATATATATATATATATATATATATATATATATATAAAGCATTCTCCTAAAAAATTAAAAAATTATAGCAAGTGCTCCGGAACCAATATACATGTATCACATAAAATATACATCCAATATATTTGGGATTTATATAATCTCAGAAAATATATGAATCAAGATTTTACACTCTGGCAGGACAAGAGGTGCCCTGGCCGTTCCATCTAATTTTTTTGAGAAAATGGGACTACGAAATAGTCGGAATCCTGAAATCCATCTATGTAGAGAAAGAAGAAGAAAAAGAGAAAGAAAAAAAAGAAATAAGAGATGAAGAAAACGAACAAATGAAAAAAATGAAGAAGAAAAAAAAAATTGAAAGAAAAAAAAAATGAGAAGAAAAACAAAAGAAGGGAAGAAAGAAGAAAAAGGAAAAAAAAAGAAAAAGAAAAAAAAAAGAAATGAAGGAACTTAAAAAACAAAAGGAAAAGAAAGAAAAAAAGATAGCAGAAAAAAAAAAAGAGAAAGAAAAGCAAGAACAAATGATGGATATCTACTCGGACGTATAACTGAGATCATTGCCGAGATGGGATGGGACAGTAGCGTATCCCGGTATACAAAAAAATTAGAATACCTCCATCCATCCGCAGGATTTAACACCTTAATATGAAATTCATGGAGGCCATATTTTCCAATAGTTGGCCCTAAAAAAGGGATCAATGTGTTGCTTCCAGCCACACATTTCAAAATTTGAAATTGATAAACGTATAGAATTCTGATGGTAGTATGAAATACCACCAAACATATTATCATCGTTTCAAAAGCCTCATATTCGTTACTGAAAAAAATAACCAAGCAGCCACAGTCAGTGTCGAATTACGAGGACTTCGCAGGTAAAATCATGCTCGAGTTCTCGATACATACCATTTGGTTAGATGTTTTTTTTTTTTTTTTTTGGTAGAAAGTTAGATGCATTGAAACAGATCTTTCCTTTGCTTGAATTCTTTGAATCTGCATTATTCCAAGCAGCTGTACTATTCCGGACAAACTTATCTCACATTCAAAGAATTTTCACTCTGAATTCTTTGATGTCATCTTGGCATGTTTGGCATAAAACTACAAGTGTTTATGAGACGATGTGCGTTGGAAAGAATGCTCATGGAAATGAAACTACTTGGCTGGGGGCACTGCATCCAACCTACAAAAATTAATTTTTAGATAACAAATTATATAATCTAGAGAAAATAAAAAAGATTCCTAAAAAATCAATAATAATTATGATAGGTTGGAGCTATGTGTCACGAAATTGGTGCATTAATAGACCTGACACGGCACCGTCATCTTATATCATCCTTGTGCATCCAAGTATCCCCCAAAGCACAGAGCGTCTCCATCATACATCCACTAAATTGCGTTTGTCACACACAAAAAAAATCATATCCTTTTTTGCACATGAACGGTTCATTCTAGGCCGACAAGTTTGGACCCACCCTTTGTGGCATAATCCTTTTTGGGTAGCTTCAAGTTGTATTCCTTAAAAAATGAGGCCGCAGTGGCTCAGTAATGTCCAAAAATACAAAAAGAGTCCTCGTTTGTATAAGAAAGCAAAAACTGGCAAACTTATTTTTCAAAATTAGAATTATTCCATTTCTGAAACAAGAACTCCATTTAACAAAATTAGAATTCTGAAATTATCATAATTGGTAACATGACTCTTTTCTGATAAAAAGATAGTAAGTAATTTCATTAATATTCACTCTCCACAGAAATAACATTATAATTATCAAGAAGAACTAACAAATAGATACATTGTGCATGATATTTCTATTTCCATTTCAGGAAAAAAAAATCAGGATAAGGTGGTGTGGAAAACAAATTTATTTGATGTACAAAAAAATATCTTATAGAAAACTAATAACTGGATACATTCATATAGATGACAATCCTAAAGAAGATGCAATGAAAAAGTTTTATTTTATTATTTGTCATGGGGATAACATTGCACATATTATAAAAAGTTAATAAATAAATGTATCCAGAAGAATCATGATTCTGTATATGAGAGAAGTTAGATAACTTTTCTCAACTGAAAAGTTGTCATTGTCAGATAACTTTATCTATCATAAAAATAACATTGCACATGTCATGAAAAAAAAAAAAAAAATATATATATATATATATATATATATATATATATATAGAGAGAGAGAGAGAGAGAGAGAGAGAGAGAGAGAGAGAGAGAGAGAGAGAGAGAGAGAGAACCATTTCATTTATGAGAGGTTGTCAGCTATAATAAATCAGAGCAAGTGGTTGGCAAATAATTATTATTTGTCATTGAATTAATACTGTGCATCTCATGAAAAAACAATAAGGAGATACAACCATGATACTACCAATATCATGTATGAGAAAAATTACAAGAAATAACCAAGCAGGATAAGTAGAGGACAAAACTCTATCAATCATAAAAATAACATCACACACAAATTAACAAAAAATAAGATTATGGGGGTAACATTTGTGAAGACTTGTTATAACAACATCATCAAAAGTCTCATAAAAAATAACAAAAAAAAATGCATTAACAAAGATAACGATTCACGGATGAGAGTCCATCAGATCAAATGAAAGGATCGGTTGCGGATCTATTGTAGAAAAAATAGTATCAGTTGAGGACCAATAAATTTATCTACAATACATGTCATATGAAAAATAACACTCTTATAAGATATAAATCACAAAAGATAGCAAACCGGGATAACTAACGGATAAACTTATTTGACTTTCTCTAAATGCTAAATTGTAATCGCTAATCCCATATAATTTGTGAAAACTACTAAGAGAGTGCCACAATATCACTCTTAAATATTAAACGTGTGGGAGCGGGGGAACACTGCATGGAAGGTATCCACCTCACCGGCTACACGACAAGTACATACTCTACTCCCGTACCCGGGAGCCAATTGGTAATTGGATGTACTCACTTCTCTTTCTCTCTCTACCCTCTCTCTCTATATCTCTCCTTAATTTTTGGCTATATGCAACGACTTATGGAACCGGTAATTAAACGTTGCCTATCTCTCTCCTTTACCATTTTTATTTCTATATTTGATCAATATCTTTCTGCCTTTTCCCTTCTAAATACTCCCAAGCTATCCACCACCATCTATTTATTCCCCTCCCCAGTCACATCTCTCGTGGTTTAAAGACCGGAGGCGGAGAGAGAGAGAGAGGCGAGAGAGAGAAAAGAAGAGAGATGGAGTGGTGGGAGTTTCTGGTGACGGTAGCGGCGGCGGTGGCGGGGATTTTGGCGGTGAGCGGCGGGGCAAGGAGGGTGCAGGAGTGGGTGTACGAATGGGGGCTCGGAGAGAAGAGGAAGAAGTTGCCGCCGGGGGACTTCGGGTGGCCGCTTCTCGGCAACATGGTTGCTTTCCTCCGCGCCTTCAAATCCAACGATCCCGATTCCTTCATCAACTCCTACATCCAACGGTCAGTTTCTATTCATTCGTATTCTCTCTCTCTCTGTGTTTGTGTTTAAGCGTCTGATGATTTAGCTTTTGGTGATTTCCATGTGGGGTTCCGGTGAAAGGACATGGATTAACCCCTTTTTTTTTTGGTAAAAAAAAAAAAAAACAGAGAGAGAGAGAGTTGGGTCTTAAGGGGGTCCGGTTCATTGGCTGGATCAGGAAGCATCCATTTCTACAGTGCATGTTGGAGCCCCCAGTAGAGCCCAAACTTGTTACCATCACCGGTTACCATCAATTCCCCCTCGAATTGATGGTAGAGCCCAAACTTATTACCATCAATTCCCCCTAGAATGCAACCATCGTGTACTAGAGATCGAGTAGATCTCAAAACTAGACGTTTTTTTTTGGGTAAGAGTATTAAACGTCCAATCATAGATCGTTGTGCTACGCATGGATGGATGGTTGGTGATTAAACACCAGACTTCTTCATTTCAACGGTAGGTTACTGTCTGAACCTGTCCATTACACGGCCACTTTCATTTGCATCAATATTTTTTTCTTCTATTTTTTAAGTGAAGCATCAATATCCTTTTGTCGTATCGACAGGATGATGGTTTGATAATTGATTTGATCTCTATTATAATAATTTTTAAAATAAAATTAGATATCATTAGTGATAAATTATATTTACATTCAGTAATTTGACAAATCCACGATTATCATCCATCTAAGATTTATTTTATCTAATATTTTCATTTATAATTTATTAAAATATTAATCAAATTATTAATCTTCTATGACATCCATATATCACATCAAAAAAATTTAAAAAATGATCGAAATAACTTTAAATGTTATAATAGGCATCATCCTTTATCATGTTAGTTGGACGATCATTTGACAATTGATTTGATCCCTATTATAATAATTTTTTAATATAAAATTAAACATCATTAGTGATAAATTATACTTACACTCAGTAGTTTGATAAATCTACAGTTATTGTCCATCTAAAATTTATTTTATCCAATATTTTAATTTATCATTTATTAAAATATTAATCAAATCATTAATCTTCTATGACACGCATACGTCACATCAAAAAAATCTAAAAAAAAAAAGATCGGACTAACTTTAAATGTTATAATAGGCATCATTCTTTTGGCTCAAATATACTTTTAATTTTTTATATGAGATAAATAAATTTATTAATATCATTAATTTAATTATATAGAAGTATAAATTTTATAAATTATTGATATAATTGTGATAAACGTAAATTTTTGATGGATTTTTATAATTTATTCAGGAAAATAATACTACATCAGCTGTTTTATCAAATTTGTCTCATGATACGTTGATTACTGGCTTGATGCATCGTGACATGATGGGCTCGAGTCACTTTGCTTTAGTGCCGGTCAGTCGAGGAACTGGTGCTAGATTAGATTGATTGAATATAATATATATATATATATATATATATATATATATATATATATATATATATATATATATATATGCGCGCGTTAGAAGATAACAAAATATATGATTAAAGATTAATCTTCATATATTTATATTTAATAATAAAAATGAAAAGAGTAATGATTTGTGGGACCATGATTGGGGCGGGATGGGACCCGTTTGGTTATGGCCAGTGCCGACTATGTGCTGTCCTCACCTATCTCAGTCATGGTCCAAGTCCAGTGTGGCCCACATACACTTTGAGCAGCCGTTATCCAAGTTGTAAATATTATTATTTTGCACTTTTCCAGCCAGGGCAGTTATACATCCCTTAGGAGCGGTTAGCACAGTGACATCCTCCAGAGTACACGTGTGCACAGGGCCAAAATTCAGCTTGCTTGGCACGTGACATTTTCTGGCCTCCACAACGAACATTAGATTAGACCCACTTGAATCAGGGTTATCACGGATGCATACTTTTCTAAAACTTGATGCTCCAACTCGACAAACAATCTTTCAAACTATGTCCAAATGATAAATCCCTAAATCCGGTGTCCCGATCATCATCGATCCAAATTGATTTTTTTTCAAGAATCATTCCTTACGAAGTGTTTTACAAGCTTACTCTTCCACAATTGTTCTATGTGTTTATATCGAATATTTGTTTCATATTGTTGCAATATAGTCTTTGTTTTGTAAGGTGTTATTTTATTTTTCTTAATGTTTTTATGCTACCAATGCTGTTCTTTATCTAATTAATTCCTAGTAATTATGATCTGTGTAATTAATTCATCTAAATGCAGAAGGCTTATGGCCTAATGTTGGGAGAATGTTGGTAAAGCTTCTCCCTTCTAACATATTTCATGTCTGTATTCTTAGTATCCAGATTGGAAAAATCCAATAGAGTAGCGATATAGATCCCATCAAAAGGGAGAAAGGAAAGAAAAACTATAGACAATTCCCTGCTCAAAATAATTAAAACATCAACAAGAAGGGTGATGCAACATGCTAGCTATGTCTAGTTTAATCAAGTCGGATCTGACACCAAATCGTGTCCAAATTGGTTCTATGAGCTAGACCTCAAATTAGTCTTCTTTTTCCTAATTGAGCTTGACCCGTACCTGACCCACAGGGCTATTCACGGCTTGACCATAGTCACGATCCGCTTGACTGAACTCAAACACAGCCATTGGTTGCTATTCTAGTTGCTTAATACTCATAATTTTGGCCCATTTGCTAGATTTTAATCCATATCAAACTCTAATGTTTGTCGCATTGCAAGTAAGGCACTATACGTTGCATATCATACGTAATATAATGTGTGGTGGGACACTTTTGTCACTAGCATTGGTGGGAGTGAAGTAGGGGTCAGCATGGAATTCTTCTTGTGGTTTGGAGCTTCTTGGAGCCTGCATTGGTTCAGTTACCGCTGCTTGTTTTGAAGCCTTTAGCTTAGGCTCTAATCTACAAATTAGGATAAAAGAATGGGAAGAACAGAGACGGGCTCAAATGGGGCTTGGCTGCATCAAGAGAGGATATTTTGATATCTGTTTTGAAGATTAGCCTATGGGAACTCCATAACAGCATGGGAACCAGTGCAATACCCCTTCCCACCCCTTCTATTAACCTCAAACTGAGATCCTGTTTGTTTGCAAGCAAATATGGGCTGAAGGTTGTCCTATTTAACTTCTAAGATCGTGTAGTATCTGATAATTGGCCTTCTAGATATTGAACACTTAGATTTGTCATAAGTGAATACTTAGCAAGTGGGGTGTAAATAAACTTAAACATTGCATCTACTTATCAAGATACTAAATGCTACGCTTTTTTCAATTACACATGGTCATGTTTTCTTTTCTTTTTTCTTTTTCTTTTTCTTTTTTTTTTTAAGGGGACACGTGCCTGATTTCATTAAGTCCTTGCATGTCATTGAAAGGGGGTGAATTTCGGTGTTGTCAGCAGTTGTGTATGCGAAGATTATTGCTCAATTCCTAATTCTTAACTCTTTCTTACAAGCGAATTAGAATTTTTTCTAGTGGTCACACCCCTTCATCTAGCAACCAGAGGTTCTAGGTTCGATTCTTGGATGGTTCTTCCTTGAGTTTTAGGACCTAGGTAATTATAGCATAAGTGAGTTTCTCTCTCTCCATTCCTCTCTTTCTCTCTCTCTCTCCCTCTCTCTCTCTCTCTCCCCCCCTCCCTCTTCCCAACAAAAAAAAATCTTTTTAGCCACTTGTTTATTTTACAAAAATAATTATGCTTTTATATAACTTTAGATCTTCCGGTGTCTCCAACTAAATGGAGTCTAGGTGTCATGCTTCCTCGTTTTAGAAAGCAATGCTAAATTGGTTCTTGGAATGGTTATCCAAAAAAATGCTTGGCATATTGTTGCAGTTGACTATATAATGCAACAAGGTGTATTTGCATGTCACGTTCCTAAATATATTTGATTTATAGTGGTTCTATAAACTTTCTAATATGATTGGAGGTTTTAAGTTTAGCAATTGTTAATATCGAGATTTCTTATGGTTTGATGATTATCAAAATTGATGCACGGCTCCCATCCATCTTTGCATTTTAAATCTGATTGTGAAGAATGTCTAAGATAGTTTAAGATCAAAAATTTGATGCAAAGTGTGTGTGTGTTATCTATGCGCATGCTCATGCTCCACATTCATTTGCCACAAGGGTTAGCACTTCATATACCAAAAAAGGATAGAGCTGTTGAAAGTCTACTGCTTGTCTTACTTGTACTAGGATTCTGTTCCTAGTTTATCTCTATTTTGTATTCTAATACTAGTCGGCATGGTTTATTTTTTAGTGCCTGTATATTTTAATAAGATTGAGTCTTAGGTTTAATATATTTGAGTTTTTTTATTAGTTAGAGTAGAATATTAATATTTTTATCTTTTATTAGGCGATGTTGATGTTTTTGTTTTATAATGGAAGAGGGATTGTGATTTTATAAACATGGAGGAGAGAGTCACACAAAAACTAGAAGAGAATTTTTTTTATATGTGGAACATCTTTTATGGGGCATATGATAGTCAAACTCATTATTTTAACCTTTATTTTTTTCTTGAGTAAATTTATTTTTCTCCTAAATTTTTCTTCTTGCAATTACCTACATTTGTGTGTATGTGTGTTTCGTGTCTGTTTAGAATCTTAGGCCGGCACAGCCGATCAATTTTGGATAGCATGTTATTTTGCAAGAGCAACTAGAGAAGCTATATGGCGTTTGAAGTTAAAATAAACCAACAGAGAAGGATCGTCCTTTTGAATGACAAGGCATAAAGAGGGAGAAAAAAAAAAAAAAAAAAGCAAAACCTAGGACCTTAGGAGTGGAGGGTGGAGACAAATGGACTCATTTCACGGCCAGCTTTTCCATTTTCAAGTGTCTTCATCTAATTTCATGATATACTTCCATCTTGTTCTACATCATTGTCAATGTTACCTGAACATTGTGCTACCTTACTTTTGGCAACTTGTCTCTACCATGTTTATTTCTTTCTCCCTTTAGATTCTAGCATCTTATGTTCGACTTTTCATTTCATTCAAAAAATGTTCTAGTTTTCATGGACCATTTTTCTAACACTTTTGGCTCTTAATATATATGAAAACATGCCATTTAGGGTGGAGAAAGAAAAATTTAAGACACTGCATATGCTAACATGTATTTATCATTCCAATTCTAATGATAGGTTTAAACGTGTTGGGATATACAAGGCCTGCATGTTTGGGACCCCAACAATCATGGTCACAACGCCTGAAAACTGCAAGCAAGTTTTAATGGATGATGAGCACTTTGTGCCTGGTTGGCCTAAAGCCACTTGTGAGCTCGTTGGGAAGAGATCATTTCTATTCATTATCAATGAAGAACACAAGCGGCTAAGGAAACTGACATCAGCTCCAATTAATGGTTATGAAGCACTTACTACATATTTAGGGTTCATTGAGGAAACTGTTGTATCAACTCTAGAGAAGTGGGCAGGGATGGGAGAAATTGAGTTCCTTACAGAACTGCGGAGGATGACATTTAAAATAATCATGAAAATATTTCTAAGCTCAGAAAGTGACAGTGTAGCGCGGTCCTTGGAAAAAGTATACACTGATCTGAATTATGGAATGAGAGCAATGGCCATTAACTTTCCTGGATTTGCTTTCCACAGAGCACTTAAGGTACATCAACTCTCTCTTTGTTTCTCAAAGAACAAATTCCACTAAAGAAGTATTTTTCTGACAAGAAATTTTACTTGTTCAAGTTTATTTAATATTTCTTGACAGTTTAATTAATCTAAATGATATGTTCTTAAATTACAGGCTCGGAAAAAGTTGGTGGCAGTTCTGCAAGCTGTCCTTGATGAAAGGGCAGCAAGGGCAAAAAATCCACATCCAGCAAATAAGGACATGATGGATCGTCTGATGGAAGCTGAAGATGAAAAAGGCAGTAGGTTAAGCAATGAGGAGATTATTGACATAATGATCATGTATCTCAATGCTGGTCATGAATCTTCTGGCCATATCACCATGTGGGTAACTGTGTTACTCCAAGAACATCCTGAAATTTTCCAGAAAGCTAAGGTAGCAGAGGAGTTAGATATTCGACACATTTGATTTTAACCTTTGATCTTTGAACATAGAAGTCACTGGAACTAATCCTACAATGGTGATGTGTTTAGGCAGAACAAGAGGAGATCAGAAGAAGCCTACCACCCATGCAGAAGAGACTTACACTAAAGGAGTTCAGAAAAATGGAGTATCTTTCAAAGGTCCATCCAGCTTTTCATAATTTTTTTTTTTTTTAAAGTGATTATGTTAGCTCAAACTTTTGCATGCATTATCACAACTTGAAGTTGCACATTCTGAATACTGGTACTGACAGCATCATTTTCATTTTTGAAGGTTATTGATGAGACCCTACGTATGGTTAACATCTCATTTGTTGCTTTCCGACAAGCAACCGATGATGTCTATGTCAATGGTTAGTGCAATAAGCAACTTTCTGATTATTAAACAATAGGAAACTATTAATCATATACAAATAATGGGAAAAATTGGTAATGTGTGGCTTTTCACAGGTTATCTTATTCCTAAGGGTTGGAAAGTTCAGACTTGGTACAGAACTGTTCACATGGATCCTGAAGTTTACCCTGACCCTAAGAATTTCAATCCAAGCAGATGGGATGTAAGTAATAAGCAATTTTTCTGTTGTTTCTTGTGTGTTTTTATACCTAAGGAGATGAGGTTCTTATGGGATTAACCATGGATATATGGACATATATAATTGTAGAGACACCTGTTACATACAAATTTTATTTGTCCAGGGTATTACACCCAAGCCAGGAACTTTCCTTCCCTTTGGAGGAGGAAGCAGGTTGTGCCCCGGAAATGAGCTGGCCAAATTAGAGATCTCTGTTTTCCTGCACCATTTTCTCCTTGGTTATCAGTAAGTTCTTTAGTCTTCATTTTCCAGCATCTTTTCCCCCTTCACCATGCAACACTAGACACATTATTTATTCCTGTTTATAATTTTTTTTTTTTTACTGTTTCTTGAATCACCGAGTGTACAAATTAATTTGAAACTACAATTTGAGATGTTCTTTACATAACGTATTTACTTATGATCGGGTGAAATTTGAACTAGTACCTCTCAGAAAGGGGAATTTTTGACCACCAGGCTTGGAAAGTTGATTTTCATGGTTCTAGCAATTTTTTTTTTTTTAATTTTTTAGATACTTGTAGAAACATAATAGTAATTCCAACTTCATAACTAATGAAAAAATTAAGGAAAATAAAGATTATCAGACAAACAATTAGTCTTCTGCTATAGAATTTCTATAAAGTCATTGGGATCTTGATGAACCATGTACTTTAAACAGTTTTGTTTGATGACAGGGATGACAACACATATAGATTGTTATTTTATATCATTTTATTTGATTGATCACTTTTTTTTGTGGATAATGAGCTCTAGTATACTAGTAATATTTCAGAAGTAACCTCACATAACGTCTGTGAAGACAGAGAGTGTGAGAGAATATGAAAAATCCATGTAGAAATTCACATAGGGGATTGATGGAATTTTCCAAAGATGTAGGGCTTGATTGAATCGAAATTAGGTTGACAAGTGTCATATATTGGTTACATATTAAGCATTAGAAACCTGACTGCAGATTCTTTTAACTCCATTCGTTCTCTATGACCGTCAGAGATTAAGCTGTAGGAGGAGTCCTAAAGAACTAAAATAGCTTCCAAAATGGATATGTTTAAAAAATTCTTGTATATTGTAATCTATTTGTATTCTAAGTATGACCTATGGATCTATATGTTTATCATCTTTTTGAGTATCGGTCAACTCATTCTATCCTACATGAATTACTGGAGAGTTCTAATTTAGGCTACTTTAACATAGTCAAGAGCCGAGTATTAGCCAACCTTGGCAGAGTCATCCACAGGATCTTGAGCTGTTACTTCTCCAGATACCATTTGGGACCTTAAAATCTATCGTGACGGTGTCATCATTTGAATTGAATGGCATCAGTTTTTGCAACTATGTGGATGTCAAAATTCCCATATAGGTTGGTGACAGAGAATTTGACCTTAAAAGTCATGCACCTAAAGAGTAGCAGCACACTTTCTTGCCAACTATGCATGTTACCATCCAATTGATCGATTGGAAATTCTTATCGAGTGCCTAAGCTCTTCATTTGCTTGTCACTAACTAGCCATATATTGTATGTATCTAGGAGAGAACTTTGACCTTGAGAATGTCATGCAACTAGGAAGGAACTGAGTGAGAAAAAAATAAGTCATTAAATGGAATAGCAGCCTTCCTTGCAAATATTGCATGCTACCACCCAATAAAACCGTTGGAATTCTCATCATCACCTAAGTTGTTCACATTACTGCCAGTTACTCTTTTTTGGTGCTTGATGCATTCCAATCGCATCTTCGGTGCTCAAAGCTTTTCAATCCTCTTAGAGGTCTTCTCTTTGTTTCATCCTATGCAAATCTTTAGAGCTCCCTTGGACATTTTAGAGTTAAAGCTATTGTGTTATATTGCTTCTACACTGATCTTCAAATATTAATTTTGAAAAAAAAAAAAAAAAGATGCACTACCACACATTTTATATGTTAATTTTAAATAATGATTTTATATTACAAGAACACGTTATGGGACTCAACTTGTTCACGTGCAGGCTCAAAAGACGGAACCCAAAATGTCCAATAAGATACTTACCTCATCCACGGCCAATGGACAATTGTCTGGCAAAAATCACAAAGATCTCAGCAACATGAATGGAAACAGAATAGAGATGTGAGAAAAGCATGGTGTTATGGTCAATAATTATAATAAAATTATGTATCAGAGTGGCTGAACTTGTCGTCCAAATTTTATCTGCTGATATGTAAACATAGGTTCATTTTGGCACACCATAAAGAACATACTTTTATGCCAAGTGAGGATATTCACCAATGTGATGAATCTTCTTATATTTCTGATGATGGCATATCTTCCAACCATGGACAATGGTGTAAGTCTTCCATGGTAATTAGTCAAACAACAGTAACAAAGCTAAAGAGAGCAATAAAAAAGAGAAAAGGTATAAGAGGAGACAAGCAAGGGCCAAATTACATGCAAATATAGAGCTCAATTACACTTGAAGCATCTGCTACCAAAGTTAAAGGAAGCAAGGGAAAGCAGACTATATTCCAACAAAGAAGAGTATTGAAGGCAAAGAAAACAGAATTAACTAAATGGCTTTGGCCTTTAACCATTGACATGAGATGCTTCTTTACAGACTCAACTGACTGACTGGTACCTTAATTCTTGTGATGAAGCAGAAAGCCAGTTAGGAGAACTAGCACCCATGCATCTTGCTCTAATGGTGAGCATCCTCTTCCTCGCAAAATTTTGTATATTCTTTTGGTCCCATCAGTGAGTCCAGTTCTGATGGGCTGCTGGGTCGAACCTTGATCATCCATCCATCTTCATAAGGGCTCGAGTTGATCTAAACAAGAGAGAAACATAGGAGACTTCAATCCCTTAACATTCTGTCCATATGAATCATTAAGCTCATTCTCAGCATGCATCACTTAAGAGCTGCAACATTTTGAAATATGAGAGATATTTGGAAATAAGAGATGTGTTTGATTCGCTGAATTACCAGACCAGGTGTTTCAGTTAGCTTGGTATTGACTTCAACAACTTCACCAGATACAGGGGAGTTAACATCACTGGTTGCTTTCACACTCTCCACTGCTCCAAAGCTGCCTCCTTTGGAAACTGAGCCCCCGGATTCTGGCAATTCCACAAACACCACCTCTCCCAAATGGCCCTATATGCAAAACAGCATGATTATATTGTGAATGATTAATTGTCAAACAAGAAGCAGTTAATTTTTGATGAAGCAAAAGCTCTCCTCCAAGGAAACCAAAAAAGAAAAAGAAAAACAAAGCAGAATGGTATATCATAATAATGATAAGACACTTTTCTACATTAAAATGGCATCCTTTATATGAATTTAGATGGTGAACCAGGGCTGAAGTTTTGCATAACTAAATAATTTTGCTGAATGAGTGGTAAGATTCGGATCTATCCTGTAGTAAAGGAGTAATTATAAGAAATAACAGGAAGTATTCGCGACCGGAAAAAAAGAAAAAGGATTGTCCTGTGTCACTACATATACAGCAAATTTATCAATTTCTAGCATCTAAACATACTGACATGACTTGAATTATAAAGGACAGATTCAATATGTACAATGTTAAGGCTATTGCAAAATTTTCAGTTTCTATGAGTGCTGAATTCAATATGTTGGATCATCCTTAAGCTTTTCAGGTCAGATTGGTTGACTTGGTTAAGGTGTTTTATGCATTAATCTTGTCAAGTCAAGGAGGATTTTGTTCAACTTAGGGCGTGACCCTGTAAGAATATCACAATTCGCATCAGAATAAGGTCATAAGCAATTGTAACTCATTGAAGTAGAAATGTTTCTTACTTGAATAACCCATTTGGGATCTTAAAAACAGTGTGTTAAACAGCAATACTTCAAATCACCCATGAAACCACACAGAACCAGGAATGGGACTTGCAATGGTTTCAGCCAACATGAACAAAATGTTCATTAGCTATAATCTAATAGCTTTCATTTGGACAAGAGACAAGTCTTTGAAGAGATAACAAATGGAGAATTATCACCTGGGCATGGTCGGTGATGCCGACGGTAGCCACCGAGCCCTCATGCTTGACCCACTCATGGGAAGAACTGTACTTCAGTCCATCCAAAACTGCAATTATGATAGTAATTTTTGAGCAACAAGATGACCAGAATTCTATCTTCCCAACACTAATTGAATCCTTCTAATATATTGTGAGGAGGGAAACAAAGAAACCAATAATCATTGTTTTGCCATCAACCTCTAACTAGACAAAATCTTAAACCAGGAAAAAAGGAACAAACTATAGAGAAAAGTACTGCAATTATTCAAGCATTTTTTGAGAAAACCAAGTTCTTATCTTTTTGAGCAAAAAAAGGAAGAATTCAGGGTCTTATCCTTTTAGACCAGCTACCTTGTTTCATCCAAATTAGACGAAACCCATCTCAAAAAAGTTGAAACAAAACTCGGTTCTTTGAGAACAGAGCAATTTTAAGAGACCCACTAATTGGATCTTTGAAAATAACAGTCCAAACCTTATCAGAACAAAGTTAAGGAATTAAAGTGTGGGAAGGGAGATTACCAGAAGAGAAGCATCTGGAGATGGAGAATGGGAGGAAAAGGCTAGTTTTGGCGCCGCTGCAGGAGATTTTGAGGGCGTTGGCTGTTGAAGAAGCCCACAGCTTTAGAGCCATGTTAGCTGTTTCCTTTGTCTCGTCTCTGTTTTTCCTCTTCCTTCGTTGGAGTGGAGCAAAGCTTAGGGGAGGATAGAGGGAAAGGAATGTGAGACGTCATAGATTTAGTGACTCTTTGTGGATGGGATGGATGGATGGATGGATGAGCCGGATGGTTGGATATTCAAAACCTCATCCTCAAAAATTTTATCTTTTCATTATATTTATCATTATATATTTATAATATGTATGTATGTATAATGTCTCTAGACTCTAGAGATGGATAATTTAGTTCGGTAGCCCATTACAACTGCATGGTGCAATGCCCCTTCCACCCCAGCATGGTTGAAGTGAAAGGGAAAGCAAAGAAAATGGAGGGGTAAAAACTTGTACATTAGAGTGGAGCTCAATCGGTTTGGAGCGAAGCACTCTTCCCAAAAATGCTAAATTGCTATAGCCCGAGCTCTCCATCCGACCTTGCCGATGCCTGATTGCCCTGTCCTGTTTAGGGGTAAAAATATAAGGCTATGGTAGAGGCTTTGATTTTTTTTTTTCTTTTTTTTACAAAAATAGGGTAAGGAGGGGCCAAGCAACAATATCTGAACGTGATCATAAAAGTCCCCATTCCATTGGATGAATATTTGATATGAAGAGCAATAAGTATAATCCTCTCCCCACCATGTTCGAGAAAAAATTTCGAGTCAAATGAGTACGTTACCTCCAGTCTCACCACAACATACAGTAGATCAGAAACTATTTTCAGACCCCACGTCTAGATCGTCAGAATCAAATCGCTATAAATTATTCAAATTTGATATTTAATCATAACTCTGACATCCATCGAGACTCAAATCCGAATCGCTTGATTGAAAATCATGGATCATCCCGCTGAGACCGGAGGCTTTGATCTTTGTCTCCGCCTCTCCACTCATATGGGCATGTCTAACCTTTTTGAGGGTACTAGGCAACTGTAGAGATTTTGAGCTTTGGCCTTTTTACCTCAGTAAAGCATCATCAGCATCATCCCCCAGAATAGGGCCTAGACTGACAAAATGATGGATATGGACCGGAAGATACATCCACCATTTAGAGGCCATACTTTTCTTATTTAAATCCATCCAAGGGCGAGAATGATATTGCTTTTTTTTTTTTTTTTTTTTCTGACATATGATCTGCCAAATCATTGTCAACCACTGGATCCCCACTATATAGGAAGATTATTTTTTTTAAAAAAAATTGATATATATATATATATATATATATATATATATATATATATATATATATATATATATATATATATATATATATATATAAAAGCTCCACCGTATTAAAGTAATTTTTTTTCCTTCTCTTCCAAATGCATCATGTTCTCATACCCATAGATCAAGAACCACACATGGCTGCGGACATCTGAAGCCCACGAACCCAATAACTGGATCCCCGTTCTGAAAAAATATATATATATATATTTTGATTAATCTATATACAAGCCAATAACATCGATACAAATTTTTTTTTTTCTCTTTCTCTCTCTCTACCACTAACTCACCCACCCATCAAGATCAACAAGCACGTATCACCAGATTATATGGCAAAATGAGAGTAAATATCCAACTTATTATTCTGGACGACTGAAGCCAGTAAACTCTACAGTTGCGCGACTATCAACATTTGTACGCTGCAAATATCTTCATGATGAAATATTTAATTCTCTAAAAAATGGTGCACGATGCAATCAAAATGAAGGGCACATGTTATGCTCATGTTCCGGATTCGATGAAAAAAAAAATTTTCAAAAAATTATTTTTTAAAAATAAAATTTTGATATATTTGATTAAATATAGAAAGATAACTTATTATAAAATAGCTTGTATTTGGATGAATATTTATTTTTTTTTAAAAATTATGTAAAATATCTATTATATCCTTAGTACATATAAAAATCCATATATTTTTACTTATAAATTTTATATAAATATAAATATTATATTTATACTAATATAAATATAATATTAATATATTATAATATAATATTAGATCATAATAATTTATTATGTTAATATAATACTAATATATTAATATTATATTAATATAATATAAATATTTTAATATAATAAATTTATTCAATAATATTTATATAAATATTAAGATAATATTAATATTATATTATATTACTATTCAGTATTTCATCCTAACCATCCATTAATATTTTACTAAATTTTAGCTATAGACTCAAAAAGGTATTTTAAGAAAAAAATACCACCACTTCTCATAGGAAGTGCCAAAATTCACCTCCCTTATGGGTTTTCATTTTTCATAAAATATAAGAAGTGACTTTTTATGAAAAATATTTTTTTCATTCTCTCTCATGTTAAAACTTCAATTAAACAAGAGACTTTTTTTTCACTTCTCAAGAAGTGCCTCTTCCTCTCTTCACTTTCTGTCAACCAAACGAGCCCTCTATGTATGACATTTGGCATCCTAGAAGTGCTTTGCACACTCCTTGAGGCTCACGATACTTCGCACCCTTAAGCTCGCAATACTTGGTGCCCTACAGTGCTTTGACTCTCTTTTAATACATACGATAGAGGATAGATGATATCAATGAATTATTCACCGAAATATGTTTGAGCTTAACATAAAAAATTACATATAATCTCTTGTAAAATATTAATATCATAATTGCCATCTATAGGCATGTGTCATAAATTCTTTAACATGCAATGGCTAGAAACAGACACAGGCTAGCCCATGGCATATAGGGATGTGCCAGCTTTGCTTTAACCCTTGAGCATAGCCCAAGAAAGTTAAAACCCAACTAGATTTTGAGCCAAGCACAAGTTTGTGCTTGGACTTGCCTAGAGCGCAAGCCCGATCCTAGACTCTTTTCCAGATCTCTTATTCCATTCTCGAAAAATTCTTTATACACCATGGGTGATGTACAAAATTTAATATAAAGTACACTGTCTTATCTCATTAGTTTATGTAACTATCATTCTCCAACGCATATTTAATACCTATAATTTTATTTTTTCGTTAAAAATTTTGAATAACGAAAATACTTCTGCTTTTAAAAAAATTATGACATCGTATATCCATATTATGATATCCTGCATACAGAAAATCATAATTTAATACACAGAATGTCATAATTTAACGCAAGATACTATAATATGCCGCAAGATACTATAATATGCCACAAGATGTCATAATTTTTTGCAAAGAGCATAGATATTTTCGTTATTTAAAATTTTTAAACGAAAAAATGAAACTGCAGGTATTATATGTGCATTAGAAAGTGATTGGATAAAAATATCTCTCTTATTTTATGATATCCTAAGCCATATTATGACATCCTACGTACGGAAACTCATAATTTGATGTAGAGTGTCATAATATACCAAGATGTCATAATTTTCTGGATCATATTATAACATCCTACACTAAGATATTATAATATACCATCATGTCATAATTTTTTGAGCTATATTAGAACATCTTATATATAAAAAGTTATAATTTGATGCAGGATATCATAATATGCCACAAGATGTCATAGTTTTTCCAAAAAGGAGGGATATTTTCATCATTCAAAATTTCAAATGAAAAAGTGGAACTACAAGTATTAAATATGCGTTGAAAAGTGATAGCTACATGATGATATGCTTTACATTAGATTTTCTACACCGCCTGCGGTGCACAAAAAATCTCCCTTTCATTCTCTCTTCTCTCTCCCTCTTTATCTATTGGGCATCAATCCAAGCTTGGATTGGTGCCCAGGTAGGTTCTGGTACGAGCTGGGAAAATTGTAGGCCTAGGCCCGGCCCTGCACAAATTAATTTAAAGGGCCGACCATGAATCATAAGAAGGCCGGGCCTGGGCCACAAAAGTGAAACCGGACCGGCCTGGTTCAGCCCCACCATTCGACCTCCGCGGCCGACCACGGCTTGGTGAAGGGTTTCGGCTTTCGCCTTCCTATAAAGCAGCAGAGAAATTTCTCAAAAAGAACGCAAAGAAAAGGAAAATTCTCTTGTAGTTCAGAGATCGATCGATCGATCTCACCAAGAGAAAACTCACGGGGAAAGGTACGCGATTCGAATGTCCCGTTACCGATTCCCCTTATAAAACCTTTCAGATTTACCTACACATAGAGCTCGATCGGTTCTTATTGCCCTATCAGTAGATCAGGCGATGGATGTTTGCCTAGGGTTTGTTTTCTTGCGACTAAATCCCGAACAAAAGATACAAAACGATTTGGTCAAGAATTTCGTTTTCTTTCGCTGTTATGGACTTCTTTTTCCTCCAGTGGTTACTCATACTGTACTCGAGTTGTGCGAGGGGTTTTGTTTTCAGTTGCAATGTGGTTGACCTTTAAACCAGTGGGATTGTAGATTTCGAAAATATGTCAATTTCTATCCCTAATTCAGTTCCAAAAGCGTGTTAATTAAACTCCCAGATTGGCACTTCGTTGAATTTCTTCAAAAAGGTACTTTTTTGCTGAAGCTTTGCCATGTGAACTTCTAATTTGGGAAGAGGAGGGTGATAAGTATTAGCAATCCATGGTTGTTAACGATAAATGTTAGCAAGAAACACACTTCAGAAACCTAGGATAGCATGCAAGCAAGCGAAAGCATTCTTGTATCTTTGCTGATTTTCTTCAAATCAAACCCTCAAAGCATGCAGCAAATTGCTTTTTCTCGTTTAACTGTCTTTATTTGACACCTAGTTATTACTTAGATTCTAGATGCTTAATGATTTTTTTTTCCCCACACAATCTTGGATTGCACCGAAAGGCAAGGAGCTCTTGTTGCATGTCACTTGCTATTGAGTCTCGTTGTATTGTTGCATCTGTCACTTGCTATTGGGTCTCATTGTATTGTTGCATTTGTCACTTGCTATGAAATCTTATTTTATCAAGAAATTTTGCAATGTTCAAATATGCTTTATATTGGGCAAAGTTTAGAAGTGGCCAGTTACAATAAATAGGTTACCTTCAAAAACTCTATTGGTAATATTTTATAGGCTTGTCCTTTGTTTTTCCAGGGTAATTCTAGGTATTCATCTGGCCTATTTGTTCAACAGTCATCCATCTAGTGGGGGATCTTCTCTGGTGGACTGTTACAGTGCTTGAGTTTATAACAGAGACATTGATTTGTTAAATGGATGATTTAGTGGAAAAATCTCCTGCAGTTTCATGCCAAAACACTGAAGTTTCTAAAAAGGCTGTGAAAGTGTGTCCAATAAATGTGTACATATGGGACATGGATGAGACACTTATATTGTTGAAATCTTTATTGGATGGGACATATGCTGGGGTTTTTAACGGTTTAAAGGACACAAGAAAAGGGGTTGAAATTGGGAAGCGTTGGGAGAACCACATTATTCAAGTTTGTGATGAATATTTCTTTTATGAAGAGGTTAGTTCATGACTTGAGCTGCTTTGAAATTCCTTCTGTTTTCTTTTGGTATTCCCATACATTTGCTGCTGGCTTTTTTATAAATGTTTTGGTGGGGTGAATTCATGGCCTCTTGGGGCCTTGCAATAGCGACCTCAAGAACCATAATTAGTAATGCTAAGAACTACCTTGGTGTATCTGAAGCTTAAGCATGCTGATATGATCAAGCAATTCCACACATTCATCAACTGGTCTAATGGCCAAAGATGTATAACCTTGTGAGGGCTACATAGCTAGTTTTAAGTTAAGATTGGTGCATATTTGTATTCTCTGCACTACCTGGGCACAACAAACTGGGGCCTTCCATCGTGACTTTGAATTGCTGGTTATGGACCACATTAGGCCGCTGGTGGACAAGGCTCCACATAATTTCATAAAATGCTATAGTGGGCCATTCATGTAGAGCATGACTAGGAAATGAGGATTTATAGTACTTATGTATATAATATGTTTCTATTAGTTACTGATTTTGATTATTGTTGCACTTGATGCGCAGATTGAGAACTTCAATGAGCCTTTTCTTAATGCCTTAAGTGAATATGATGATGGAAGAGATCTGTCAAATTATGATTTCAACAATGATGGTTTTGGTGCTCATTATGATGATTCCAACAAAAGGAAACTTGCATATCGACATCGTTCTATTGCACAGAAGTATGCGCAGGTGTTGATTGAAATTGATTTTTCTTACATGTCAGTTTTGGATTTGTAAGTTATGCATCTTTTCTAGCATCAGTTGGTTCCTGTGATTTTTCCTTAACTGTAATGTCTCTTTGTATGGTAAATTTTTGTTTTACTATTGTGCCCTCTGTGTCAATATTTCCGCTCAGTCACTGAAACTACTGATATATGGTTGAGTAGTAATTATTAATGAAGAAGAAGAATAAGAAGAAACATTTCAAAATAACTTTCAGCACTCCTAGAGTACTTTGACTTCTATCATAGAATGCCTCTCTTCTAACCCTTCTTCTAGATGCTTGGTTATTGTGCATATTTTTCCTCAGTGGTAAACCTCTTTCTACTGTAAGAGCGGCATCATATCTTGGACTCTCGTCTTCTGCTTACTTCCACTGCTATAACATTCCAGTTTTCTTGTTTAAGAATGTACAAGTCTGCCACTCATATATGAGCCTTTGTCTAACTCTAAAAGGTATACTGGTGAACGCATCTGGGATTTTCATACCATATTGAAGCAATGTCAAATGCATTATTTTCCATGACCTTCATTGACTGCTAGCATTCCTTACCAGTCATCAGCATCCAAGATATGCAGACATCTTCATATAGCAACAATATATTGTCAAAGGTGTAAGTCATGCATCTCTTATTTGGATTTATTGAAGTCTTAGATGTTAATGCTTGTGTGAAATTGGTTTATGTGGCCATGCGATCTGCATTGACAGGTATCTTCGGATATCAACATGGATTTTAAGCTGTTATCCAGTTATTTATACCTAGTCTTACATGTCTCTATTCACCCTTGGTTACTCTCAATTGCAATGTCCCTAGGAATAGAAACTCCCTTGGTACCTTCATGTTACTTCTGTCTGGTTCAGTTCAGAGCTCATAGGAAAAAATTCCATGATCCATAAGGCCAATCATACA
Organism: Elaeis guineensis; assembly: GCF_000442705.2. Taxonomy (NCBI): domain Eukaryota; kingdom Viridiplantae; phylum Streptophyta; class Magnoliopsida; order Arecales; family Arecaceae; genus Elaeis; species Elaeis guineensis. Next base: position 15,883,427 of record NC_026004.2, on the reverse strand, counting down.
TAGATGGCTAATTCTTCCTTATGGATGGTTCTTTCTCCTTTGTTGCCTGATTTCCACTTAACCTGAATTGATTGTCAAGTTTATCAATTAGATATGTCACATAAGCAAGTCTTTTCCAGCAAATTTTGATTGTGCTACATAAAGCATACCTTTGCCATTGGTTATTATACATGGTTGCTGTCTTTAAATTAGGGATGCAATCGAGCCAAGTCGAGTAGCTAGAAGCTCGAGCTTGACTCGATTCAAAATACTTGAGCCCGAAACTCAACTTGAGATCGTTCAAGTCTTAATATCCTAAGCTCGAGATTTGCTTGATGAAAAAAAAGGCAAAACTCGAGATCGACTCGACTCAACTCGAAACCTTAGCCATAACTCGAGCTCAAATTCAAGCCTTAGTCTTAGCCATAACTCGTGAGCTTTCAAGCCGAGTATCTTGCTACTTAAGCTTAACTCGAAAAACTATTTGAGCTACTTGAGCTTGACTCGAGCTCGATAATAGTTGAGTCGAGCTCGAGTAGCTCATGAGCAATTTGATTCATTTGCACCCCTACTTTAAACTATTAGCTGCCTTTTCCATTCTATCCAAGTCAGTCTTTGCCATTCTTTGCAAGTCTTTTTCAAGATGCAATTTCAGCTCTTAGAAAGGAAGCATTCCTTTGTATTTCTGGCATCTGGTAACCACAAAATGAAGCAATACTTATGAGTTGCCTGAGTGGTAATACTAGTTCAAATTTGATAGCCATATAAAAAGCATATTTTTGCATTAAATCCATACAAGGACTTTTATCGAGCAGCACCCTTTCTATTATATAAAAAATGAATATTTTGTACAGGATATGGCATGCGATGTAATAGAAGTCATAGCATAGATAAGTGCAGGTCTGTATTGTACCTTGTCATATGATGCGCCCGACGTATCATAAGGCCATTGGCAATTTGACATGATATGTAGATGCATTTTGTTTGGCCCATATTGGTCTATACTGGCCTATATCAACCAATGCTCAATGATGTGAGTCAGCATGTACATGTAGTGTCTTGTTCCATAGATCCTCTACAGGTTATAGTTTTCAAATAAAAAGATTGTTTTTATACACTTTTGATTAAAAATCAAAAATTATGTAGCATTGGTAAATCTCAATTTAAACTGAGTTTTCCGGTCTTTTATTAAGTTTGTGGGGTAGGTTATCTTTTATTTTATTTTTTAAATAAAGTGACAGATGTTTAGTTTTTTTTCATCAACAATAACTTTGTTTTTACTTAAGCTGCTGCATCACATATTTGCTTTATGTTTTGATATTTAAAACGATGCTACTTCCTCTAAAAAGCGATGGGATTTTTTTTGGGATTCAAACAGGATAAATCCCCTGGAATATCTTGGCATGCCTTCTGCATATTTTTTTGGATAATGTTGCATACCAATCTGTGCCAGTGTTTGCTAATGGTTGAAATGGTGCACTGTGGTATGCACACACTGCTGGTCCTCGACTGGTAAAGACATGATACAGTGTACTCTAACCTAGATCATAATGCATGAAGTCTCTGTGCTTATCGTAACATAGAAAGTATTGTGGCTGGCTGACTTTTAAAGATACACAAGTTAGAAGTCTATTGAAACCATAATGTTAGATCTTTGTTGGTTCCATGAAGCCAAAAGTGATTAACAAATTCTATGTTTGATCACCTTTTATAATATATTGGCAAGCTCCCTTAAAATTTAAAAATTGGTTTCAGACTGCGCATGTGGTTACTTTAATTTTTTAATGAGTAAGAATATGCCATTGTGATAATGGATATCAAATTCATAAACTAAACTGTGATCTTGAAGCGCTGAAGACATAGTTTACCTTCCAGTATCTTTTAATATATACACTTTCTAAAGACTTGTAATGTGCACAACCGGAAGGCTTTAATGTCATTTGATCTCTTGATGAATAAAAATTTATATACGTGCTTCTGACTTACTGCAGGGCTTGCAGAAGGTTCTTGACCAAGAAATGATTAAACTCTGGAATGATCTATACAATTTGACAGATAGTTATACCGATGGATGGCTTTCTTCAGGTATGCTTTTATGAGAAAAACATCTCATTTATTGTTATTGGTGATATTTATCTGAGTTTGTCTTCTGCAGTTAAACATTATCATTTATTTTTGACTTACAAGTGTGTATGTTCGCACATATGCTTTCCATAATTTACCAGCTGGAACTAATGTTAGAGATTGGAAATTGAATGTTATGTGTCAAATAGATGGGCTTATATGCTTTTAAAGAGTTATATTTTGAAAATTTTATAATGTCTACTTCTTTTTCCCTCTTATTAGCTTTAGTATAAGGAATTTTTTTTCTATATGACATTTAGATCTGAGAAACTTGAATTTTTGACAGAAGGGACAAACAATGTTGTGTTACTGCCCACTTGAGAACAAGCTGATTATACCCCTTAGATGAGTTCATAAACTGCAATTTTCGAAGCATAAGAATGTCGATAGGCCGAAAACTTTGTCCGCATCTAACTAGTGAAACTGCAGTTTAGTAGGTGTAGTTTGATTGTGAAAAGATATTTTGTGTTTAGTTGATGCTTTACTTAAGCCTTCACTATTTGTTGTGCATTTGGTTGTTCAATTCTAAAGTCTGACCCTTTTTTATACAGGACATGCTCTTTTAGAGCAAACCTTGGGCAGAAACAGGATCTTGGCTCCTGAGCTTGCATCGTCTGAAACAGCATCTGGATCCATGGATACAAAATGCCAAAACATTAATGTCTTAGTTACTTCAGGATCATTGATTCCCAGTCTTGTTAAGTGTTTGCTCTACCGGTTGGACAATGTGATCTCACATGATAACGGTCAGTGTTCACCCCCACCCCCCCAGTTAGTAATCTTTTGACTCATTGCATATCATGCATTTTCTGATTCTATGTATTTTTTTTTAACAAATTTTATTATGATCTCTTGTTTCTTTTTTATTTTTATTTTTATTTTTTTGTGGGGTGGGGTGGGGGGAATCATTCACCTGCTAAGCAAATACAACCAATGTTACCTCGGCTCACGCATCCATTTTAAAGAGTCTGTATACTATTGTATTTGCCCGGTCATATACATGTCAGACATTTTAGAAAGCTGTTTAATTCTTCTATCATAGATTTTAAAGATTGGTGGAGTTGGATGCTTGACATACCCTGTGAATACTTATTTAAAATTAATAAAACCATATACCTTTTGATGTGCACAACAAAGAAGTTACAAGTCATCTGAAGGTTCAAGCAACCAAGAGTGAAATTATGGGAAATAAGCTAATGCTCAACAAGAAAGAAGCACTTTGGTAATTTTACTTGAGACACTATAATACTTCTAAATTTCAATTTTATAGTATTGGAAAATGATATCAAATACATTATAATGATTGTCATATTCTTTTCTTTTTTCAATGATGTCTTTATATGTAGTTTTTCTTCTCTTGCCGAATCAGATTTTTCAGGCACTTGCATATGCCTCTGAATCCAACTCAAGTTTGGGCTGCTGTGACATCACATCCAACTAAAGAATGAACTCTTATGTGAACTTTATAAAGGTTTCAAGCTTTGTTTAGTTTGTTAGAAACTGAAAGAAAGGTAAAAAATTCTAATTGAGCAAAAATAATAGATGAGTGATATTTTTTTTGGCTGCACTAAGAAAATTGCGAAAGAGAGTAGGTAAAATGCCTTGATAAGAAGTTAACCTGATCCACTTGCATTTCTTCTCTCATAATTCCATACAAATGAGTGAAAGGATTCCTTTGATTTTCCTGTTGATTGTGAACCATTGTAGAAGAAGATTCCCTCTTTCTTTTCCTTTTTTTTTTTCCTGACTTCCTCAGCAACGTAATAGAGCCTTATTGTCTTGATGATTATTATTTTTTATTTGAATGTGAAATTTCCAGTAATCTCCCAGTTAAAATTGACATTTTCTGGTACATTTATATAAATATGATAGAGTGATATAGTTAAAATCTTCCATTGACTGAATCTATTAATTATTCTTATTGGGTTGATGAAACTTTACTTTTCCTATCTTATACTCACCCAGAGGAATGCTCAATATAAGAAACTTTCATATGGAAACAGTCTGAAGTATACCTGCCAATTGTATCATGTATACTGTGCTGTGGCTTCACTGTACAAATAATCATGCACGTCTTGGCTGTCATTTATCCCTAAATGATATGTTAGGACACAAAAAACATGTTGCAATATGCATTAATATAGTTCAGTTTAGCTTCCTTCAGTTATTGACTTCATATTGTAGTTTAGGGTGGGCTTGATGTTGCTTCTACTTCTTAAAAAGTTCTCATAAAAGGAGAAGCTGGAAGCTAGGTTTTCTAGCTTCTCGTTAAAGCACCTTTTTTGACCTTTTCTTGTTGTAGAAGCACTTGTCAGATATTGTTACCGAGTACTTGTTTTTTTTTTTCTAGCAAGCACTTTTCTGTTTAAAAGTTGCAAAAGTACTTGTTTAAGTAACATTAAACACTTCCTTGGAATGACTCTGTCAAACTAGCTTCTGAATGCACATGGGATGTTTTGATTGGGCTCCTTTTGAGAGATGATCATTTTGCAATTGTGTCTGTGCTTGTACATTCTTAAATACTAATATCTTAATCTTATCCTCCATCTTAATTCCAGCTTTAGAATTTGCAACTTTGATATTTTTAGTAGGTATTTGGAAGGGGAAAGTTAGTAAATTGAATGTTGTAAGATGACAGAGAGGCATAATTGATGAATTTAATAATCTCTTCTAAATTTAGAAAGTTTTAATTTAATTATTTGAGGGATTTTCTTACAAAATTTCTATCAAACGTAAAGTTATCTAGGATCTTTTCTTGTAATATTAAAAGAAAAGAAAAGAAAAGGCCACAGGACATCATTATCTTTTTATTAGAGCGCACCTTGAGTTTTTGCACAGGTTTTGCCATCTCTCTCCCTCTCTCTCTGGGATTGTCCTGTTGTTGGAGGGCGGGTCATAGGGTCTTTCTCATTGCAGCAGTGTTTGTAAACCTCTATCACATTGGTCTGGATCCAATAGAACTACAGACTACTTTATCTTTCGGTGGCCTAAATTTGACTTTGCGCTCATCAGGGTTGAACATCATGGCCTATTTAGGCCATTTTGAATTCTTGAGGTGATTTCCTCAATATTCTTGCCTCTCCTTTTCTTTCGATTATAAATTTTAAGGGCCTATAGCTATTACAGATGAATAGATTTTTGTTCCCTGTCATTATTACAACTTTGTATTTTCCTCTAGATGGGAGAGAAGCTATCTTACACAGGAATTTTGGGGACACTACGATCTGTATGCAGAGATCGGTTCAAACTTTAAGTGATAGACGTATTTACTGCAAGAGGTCCCCAATCTGGTGACATGTCTTTTATGTTCTGAGTTTTTCAAATGAACTCCTCCCAATGCATGTGAACATTGGTTTGCATGTGACAAGATTAAAAAGATCACCTTTAGACTACGAGTCATGTGCCTTTGTCGAAGAATGATGAGGTTTCTGATTCATCAATGCATACTAAAGTGATATTTTCTCATTGTTGAGCTTGTATCTTTACGCAATTTTTAGCATGAGATCCATATTTATATAGTAAATTTTCTCCACTAAGAAAAGGTAATCATATTTACAGGTGCTGCATTTGAAGCAGTTGTGTAATATTCTGCCTCTTTATACGAACAAAGCCCCACTTGAATTCCTTGACTGGTGAAAGTGAGTCCGTCCAAGTAGATAATGCAGTTGCAAATTCTCTAATAACAAATAGAGTTCCAAACCTTCCGAATGATGAGTCAGATATCTTTAGATAGTCAAGTTATTTTGTTAAAGATTAAAATTATCACATAATGTAGGATATGCCGGACCATGTCCTGCAGATATATAGCCTGTTTCTACCATGACACCTTGTTTTAGTTTTCCATTTTGACATTCCAGTAGTGTTAAATTATTTGGTCATGCAACTTGTCTTATTATTTTGGTCCTCACCAGACTAAATGGTCATGTTGAGATTTAAGGGTAAATGTTGGAGTTATGCTGCAGAGACAAAACAATGTAAAGATTTCCTGTGGTTCCTTGTGCTTGAATAATGTGCAGTTCCTTTTTTCAGTTTACAGCTCATGGGAAGTGGGCAAACTCCAGTGCTTCTCGTGGATCAAGGAGCGTTTTGATGGCCCAAATGTCCAGTTCTGTGTGATTGGAGATGGGTTAGAAGAATGTGAAGCTGCACAGATAATGAGATGGCCATTCATTAAAATAGATTTCCGACCTGATGGCCCTCATAGATTTCCAGGTCTAACTATGAAAATGGTTCATAGTTATATTGATGTGATATATGGACCAGCACATGCTGAAGCTGAAAATGATGATGAATGACAGCTAGAAAGCTGCCGCATTAGTTGCATCTGTGCTTGTTCTATCAGCAGCTTGTGTGCCAACCAATCTACTTCCACTTTTTTACTCCAAGCAGAATCTCTTCGAAAGCTCTAATGCTCTATACATGGGAAAATAGAGCATTATGGGGTCCAGAGCTTTTCTGCTAATCTTCACTGTTGGTGGTCCTTAACTGCTATTTTATGTCATTTTGATTGTTGATCTGTGATGTTCTTTTCCCCTTTTCCCACCAACATTTGTAGCAGCAAGAATAATTATGGGGCCAACAACTCTACTGCTTTGTAAACTGGTGCCTTTGTCTTCTTTCTATGTGTATTATATATGTATGTTTATGGAAGGATATGTGTAAGTCTTATACAAGCAAGCAAATTTTGTTGTGACTTGTCTAGGGTGTGTGCGTCTCAGGCATTGGACCCTGTTAAAATGTGTCCATTAACTGGAAATGATACTGCTTTGCACAAAAGATGAGCATCTGATCGGGCATAGTTCTGTTTAAACTCCTGAATTATGCAAGATGGTTTTCCTGTCTAGTTTTATATTTGCTTCACCATGGATATCATTTTTCAAGCGGGTTAACTTTCCAGTGTAAGAAAGGTAGGTTTGAGATTTGTATGGTTCTCAAAAAGTTTTCTTTGCATGGCAAATGGTTTTGATTGTACAGTAAAATGTTTAGTAGCTTTAGTTTGTTTTGCCAGCCAATGGTCATTTAATGGCTGATCCAGCCAATGGTCCTTTGTTTATGACAGTAACAAAATTCTAATAAATGAAAGTTTGTTGGATTATTTGTGATCTTTATATTATGGCTGAGTGATTCTCTTATAATTGAATTATGATTTTTATGATTTATTCACATGCTATTCTTAAGTTTGGGGAATATTCATGGCTTGCAAACTAATGATACCATCTGCTGCCTATTGTGTTCTTGATGGAGTTATTATCTCATATATCATTGTCCATACATCAGAAAAATGCATGTAAAATATATCACCACTGACAATTTTCTTATGTTTCTCTATTAGGTAAATTCTTCTTAAGCTTTTGGTAAACTGCAATTTTTTTTATTGATGGGGAGTATTTGTACCTTGCTGAATCATATTCCCAAAGGTTCAAACTTTTGTTGCTGTGCTTATGGAGTCGATAAATTCACCTTGTGGATGGTGAGGCTTTCCACTTGATATCTGTTTTCCATAAGGTTGTAGTCATGGGATGAGTGATATCAAATGGTTGTGACACCAACTTCTGGGCCAGTCGTTTTTTTTTTTTTTTTTTTTTTTTTTTTTTTTTTTTTTTTTTTTTTAAATCCTTCTCCACCAGTCTTGCAGCAGAACCCTAGTTCTTTCAACGAATCAGAAAATTGACCTGCCATTGTTGGTGAAGGACTAGTTTTGAGGAGGATTTAAGAACCTGGTTTTCATATCCAAAACCTTGCAAGGACCAGGTTGATGTAGATCTTTTTGGAGAAAAGCTAATCTCCTAGAACTGATGGCAAGGACAGCAACCAAGTTTAGATTGATAAAAGCTCACAAGATATCCTTTCCCTTTTTTTTCACTACAAAAAACTCAGAATATGGAGTCTGAACCATATGCATCAGTACTGCTTGAGAACATGGTTATTTTTCTCCTCAAAAGGTTTTGAAAGATCTGTTTGGCCTACCACTTTCACTGTCTGGTATCTGCTTCCTACTTTTGTAAATCAGATGTTGCACTTGATGCGGTTCTTGACAATTATTGAAGAACTTTGCAAGGCAGCTGGCATGACAAGTGTTGTCAACATGGTAGTGGTGTGGCCTGTGCAACTTGTGAGGCATTTTGGTGCTCTGGTTTCACAATCTTTTGCTGTTTTGAGCTAGAGGAGGCTATAGGCATCCCATCCCTTTGCTGATCCCACCCAACCTGAGCAGGAAACTAGGATTAATAGACAGAGTCGACAGTCCAAATCCTTGCTGCTCACATACATTATGAGAATTTCTACCATCTGAGTTAATATTGTAGCAAATAGGCTTGTTCTATTATGTTGCAACAATTGACATGAGTGTAACAACTTGAATTGGAAACAGGAGACATAAAATTCTTGCTTATGATATTTAGTCAATGGTCATGTTAACTGAAGGGTCCTCTGTTGTCAATATATAAAACACATTTTAGCTTGAATACATAAAGATTACTACATTTTTAGCTTGTAAGTATGTGACTCTTGCGTCGTGGTTTTTGTCACATGACTTGTTTATTTTTGTTCAATAAATTCCTGGAAGAACATTGAATTCTTAAATGTATGATGAAATCCATGTCGAGACAATTTCATGTATATCTTTTTGATGCAACCAAGATGTTGTACACACCTCATCTTGCTTTTTAATCAAAAGAATCACTATACTTCATCTTGCATTTTAATCAAAAGAAACTCCTTTTTAAGTTTGACAAATCACATCTGCTGTATGTTTGATAATCTTCTATCTAGGATCATAAGCCATAAAATCAAGATAGCAATGAGATAGCAAACAATTTAACGTTTAATTTCCTAGCGAATCCTTCTTAGGATGCGCCAACAAATTTGACTTGTACTGAAAAAGACCCGAGGTTGAAGCCTAGATCTTACAAAGTAGCAAGCATGTCTCTTTCCAATATTATTTGCTTTATCCACGAAAGATTCCTTTCATTGAATAGAAGGGGTTAGAAGTGCCCTTTTCTTCCCTTTGAAAGATTACCATCCTTACTCTACACGATAAACTAGGATTGGAGAGCCATGTTTACCTTATCCACTCCATACACTCAAGATGGGCAACAAAGTTCACTTGCTCTAGACTAAAATTGCTCAACTTTTTTCATGTTTGTTTCTATCTTAACATGCACCACTCCCAGTTTTTGTCCACGAAGGAAAATTTGGCAAGATTTAGTATGGCTTAATATTTCATAGATTTTTCATTTAATTTTAGCAGAGGGTATGTTTTGTTGCAATGAAATCCATGAAAAAGGAAAAGAAGAAATGGGACCATCTCATGGCTTTCCAACTCGAGTGAAGAATAAATCATATAAAAATTAAGTTATAGGCTTATGCCCCTCAAATAACTTTATCAATTAAATTAGTCAACATCATTTTTTTTTTTTTTTTTTGAGAAATATAATAGTAATGTGTAATCATGACTATTTCAGTGGGAGACTCTCTAAAAACAAATTCTTAGAAAAACCAACACCAACAATTGGACTGTTAGACTAAAGTCATGTTACCTTTTACATCATTATGTCAAATACTTTTTCAAAAAGTGTTCACTTGAACTTAGCAGATAGTTAGAATTTCTGAAAAGAGAATGGCCTAAGATGTTTCATTAAAACAATGACTACAACTGTCACTTTGTGAACCTACATTTAATGGTTCAGATATAACCTTCTACTCATTAAGGTTTTATTTTGTCTTACACAAGCCCCTATTTTTTCCTCCGGCAAATGATCAAACCAGCTGCAAGCCGAACAATCATTAAGTACAACTGCCTCATCTACTTATTAGACTGCATCACATTTGCCTCCATGCTGACCTCTGAATAAAAAAAAAGGGTTGTGGTACAACAGGTATCGCTTTTCAGATGTATATGTAGCATTCTTCCTGCAAATTTTACATCTTCTTAGACTTTGTTTATTCTTTAATCCTTTGGAGCTGCTCCTTGTCCTTGTGTGTTTAGGAGTTACTTAAGAATCCTTGAATGATATTAGAGACAATATTGCAATGGAAATCAAAGGCTTGAATCAATTAGTGTGGCTGTACTTAGATTGAACAAACATCAAGTAGATTTCACATAATCATGTCCATTTCTTTTTAGATTGTCAATAACAGTACGACAAGGTGAGCCTCCTCAAATGGCATTGAGCCGTCAAGGATGTCCAAATCTATTTGCTGCTCTCATTGATCTTTAAGATTGGATGGTCCTATTGATTTATTTCTAAAGGTCGTCGATCGTTGGCCACCTTAATTTTTTACAAATTCGTCATCACAATTAGCACAGAGGATTGAAACATTGTGCTGGCAGCTTGTTCTATCAACCTACATGTAAAGATGGTGATTGGTTCCCAACCTTGTTGAGTTAGTGGGATTCCCTTGCATAATCAACAGCGAACACATTCTAATGTTGTGCTCATTGGTGATCAAAATGGAAAAGTTTGCATCCTTTCATTAACTTAAAAAAAAATGTTTAATGAATGTTGAAAAAAAAAAAAACATCAGTTATTTACATGTTTTCATTTCTCTATATAATTCTTTAAATTATCCTGGCAAAGCAAATTGAAAATTAATTATTCAATCATTCATGAGTTTTATAATCTGTTAACCAATTATGCTTAAGACGCGCTATTGTTTGGCAGCGGTGCTTTGCACCTTTGTCATTGTTCTAACCTTTCTAATATATTTGTATTCAAATTATCAAAAATACAGCTATCTATAACCTTGATTCTAATATCTATTAAAATTTCTTTCATTATATTAAACTTTTGCCAAATTGACTGTATTTTCCTTTTCCTGAATTTTGGAGTTTTGCCCTAATTATTGTTAAATGCTGAAAATATTAAATAAAATTTATGAGTTGCAAATTGTATCAAGTGCCTTGCAGTCTTGCTGCAAATCTACAGGGATTATAACCTAAACCATAACAAAAGCGATCGGTACAGTGCATCTGGGTAGCACTCGGCCATCAGACGGTCCAGATCAGCTGATGGCTGATCATACTGCTTAGCCCAGCTGGACTCATCAGAAATATGTCTACTTGTAAACGTGGCGGACGAAGGAATCGAGATCACTTGCATGCACTCCACGTAGCAACCCACATGGCATCACCCTACTCCTCTCTTACCAAATCTAAAGCACAGGATAAACCACAACCCGGAACTTGTTTCATTAAAAATCAAACAGTAGCAAAGAAGCGAGAGGTGAGAAAGGAAAGAAAGAGGATGCAGGCAGCGAAGGAGAAGGTGAAGGACATGGTGAGCGCGGCCAAGGAGAAGATGAAAGAACACGAGGCCTCGGCGGAGGAGAAGGCCGAGAAGGCCGCCGCCCGGACGAAGGAGGAGAAGGAGATCGCTCACGAGCGAGCCAAGGCTAAGAAGGCCCAGGCCAAGATGGAGCTGCACCAGGAGAAGGCTCGGCATAGGGAAGAGGCTGCTGCCCATGCTCCCCTCTTTGGCAGCCACCACCAACCACCAGTCGGCACCGCTCCAGCTTCGGCCGCGACCACCGTCCCCACGTATCCGGCTGGAACCGCCGCCCCCGTTTATCCAGGCTCCGGAGTCCGCCCCACCGGCAACAAGTACCTGTAGGTTTCCGTTTTTGTACTATGGATGTTTGGATAGGTTTCTGTTTTCGAGCTATGGATGTATGTGCAGTCTGTATCACTGGAGATCCATGTTGGATTTTAATCCATTATGATGGTGACAGAGAGTGAATAATGATTTAGTGGGATCACTTTTATTTTCCTTATTTTGCAAATAAACATAAATATATTTCGTTATTTAACTATTTTTAAAAATATAAATAAAATAATAATAGTTGAAACCGTAGGAGCAATAAGGATGATAGAGGTCGTGCTCGGCCGGTGGTGATATGCCAAAGACCGCATAGCATAGGTGAAACGAATTTTTTTTTTTAATTTTAAAATAGTAAAAATGATTTTTTTTAAATTATATTTATACATAAATAATAATATTTATTTTGGTTTCAGTGATGTTATTTTTTAAAATAAAATAAAAAAATACAAAAAAGATGTCAGGTTTTAAAATTTTTTAGAGAAAAATTAGGAAGATTAACTCATTGTAATCAAAGAATGCGCTTTGATGAATTGAACACAATTAGAAAGCTAAGGCAAGTTCCGGTTTTAGGTTGATCGAATGTTATATACCAAAACATCGGGATCTATCGGTCAAAAGCAATTTACTACCAGTCCCTAATCTTGTCGCCATATTTAATTAATAGCCTCTGGCCTTTTCTGTTTATAAAGTCTGCAGAAAAAAAAAAGATACAAAAACGTATAAAGGCACAGGATCTCTTTTTCCTTCTTTATTCTATAAATATTTTAAAAAAAGGCACAAGGCGGATATCTCCTCCCCTAACAGAGGGAAGGCCCTGATCCAATGACAGTTCAAACCTAGGCTCGCACAAATTCCCATTCAAAACAAAAAGGTGACCTCTTGCCTTTTTCTCACAAGTGATCAGATTTTTATTGGCGGGGTGAGAAGATGTGTTAAGGAGAAAAAATGGTAGAAGTTTTCTGAGGTGTACTTTTTAATATGAACAAGCGTTTAATTGCAGAGCTAAAGCAGAAGAAGACCCAAAAAAAAAAAAAAAAAAAAAAAAAAAAAAAAAAGAGTCTCAGGAATTATAGCTACAGTAATTTTCGGTGCAGGGAGAAGATCACAATGCAGTATGAAAAACAGATCACACTAAATGCAATCATATATCTGCACCAATGATTGGTTAGTATTGTATAACAACAACACCAATTTTACCACCCAACATGCCATGGAGGTGATGCTAAGTGCACAAGACCAAGCTCCAGCACTCCCATGCGCGACGCCAATTTCTACCGACCATTGGAGATTCTTAACGGTGGCACCGCTCGCAAAAGCCTGCCGATTCCCCGTTCAAACCCACCGCAGTTTCCCTTGGTATTCCAAGCTCTGCTTGATGTTCCCATCAACAGCCATGACCTGTTTCCTCATGGCCATGGCAGTGGAACGGGTATTGTACTTCACCTGAAACCTGGGTTGTCTCATCTGTGTGTTAATGCTGGGAGCCTCTGGTACGATCTCGTCCAAGAATTCATCTGCTACGTCTCCATCCTCGTCGATTCTTAGCTTCCTTGTATACCATCTGAATCCCTGGACCAAGAAAAAAAAAAAAAAAACCAGGAGGAAATGAAAAGAGTGGCCATGTAGTACGGTATCTGGAGACCCTTAGAAAAGGCCACTAAATATCAGCCAGGTATTAGAAAGCCTTTGGTTTACGAGACAAGCCACACAGAGACAGAGTTGAGCAAAATTCACAAAGCTGACTCGTAGATTTGCACTTTTTGGGTATGTTTATAGTTAAGAGGTAAAAGAGTCAACGGTAAGAGCATTGTGAGTATGAAGGATCAGAAACAATAAGAAACAGCAACTGCAGTTAGAAAGTTGACCACAGGATTAGCAGTAGCTTGAACAACTAGATTATCTCGGTAGCATACATCTTGATTGAAGGTCGCATGTCCATCAGATGATACACTATCAGGTAGAATTGAAATTAGCAGAGGCATTTATTTTTGAGAGGCTTTTACCTGATTGCCTTTTGATTAACTTGTTTGCTTCCAAACCAATTGGTGACCCAACAACAGTTCACAGATTGACGGTCGCCTGTTCGTCCCAAACATCAAAGACTGCAGTATTTGATTCATGTCGCACCTGATGAATCATAACTAAAGCAAAAACTAGGACACTTGTACTCTTGTAAATTTATTATAAAAAAGGTTTTTAAGAAATATTCCTCATGCGAAGACGTGCACACATTCACCCAGTACAGCAAGCGATTAGATACACCCATTGTTATTTTTCCTCAATTACGTTTAGTAATACAGTAGACAGACCAGTGCCTAGTCTAATAATGCTCCTTATGCTGATGGCATATCAACCTAAGGTTCAACAAAGAAATTTGATTCTGACACGTTAGTGAAGCTCTTTAGACATGTCTTCCACTTTACATGCCTTTATCAACTTCAGATCATATCCAGAGTCCAGACTGTAGGCTCTCCATCTCTCTATACTACTCTGTGCATTATTATACTTCACATAATGTTTTCTTCCAATTTTCTTTTCTATTTATGAATTTTGGCATTAAATCTCCACATACATAGCAATTTTCATTCTGTTTATAATGAATCAGATGGCATCGACAAATTCATAGGAACCATCTATAACACCATGCAATGAAACTAAAAACATTTTGTCAATCTGATAAGCATTCCTAGGACATGCCAACTAACTGGCTCAACCTCTTTATTTCACCTTATGCACAAAGTGAAATGTCAGTGGCAAGATGAACCATAATGTACAAACAGAACAAGCAAGCCCTATCTGATTCAGGTGTGTTCGAAAATATGTATCCTTATTTTCCCATATCTACAATTCTATTCCTCGCCTTGCCTTCATAAAATCTACTGTCAATTATGCGCTTTGTCAATCTATTCTTTAGAAATAGTCTGCTTTTCTTAGGCTCCTAATGGAACCCTTGCTAAGGAACTCCTGGCCTTGAACTTTACTAATCATATTTCACCATAATCCTATCATCCTTACGCCATAGTAACCGGCAGTGATCTCTTTTTCTATCTCCCCCTCTGATCATTGCTAATTTTAAAAAGAATCATTCTAACCTTCATCAAAGCCCTGCCTCTTTAAGATGCACACTTGACATTAGTTAATAGCATTCACAATCTTCTGTAATATCTGTTGTATAAGTGAGTGGTTTGGCTTAAGGCTCTCAACAATTTCTTATAGAACTTGTATTTAGTGATTCCGCCTAGTATCACTTAAAACAATTTTATTTTCACTTCTTCCTCTTAGAGAGGCCCTCAAATTATGTCAAGGGACCTGAAAAGAGAAGCAAACACCCAAGCAACAGAGAAGGGAGTTGTAAAGAATAACTCAGGAAGCTTGAGGTCACGCCAGATATTTCAGTTGATATGCTGATGGGCAAATAAGGATCAATAGAAAAGACCTCAAATTGACAGGACGATGTGGATGGTTATGGTTGTCGATTCACTCCAACAACTTGCCATTGAATTCTCACTCCAAGGTTTCACCACCACATTCTAGGCATCTTTTTTCTCATTTCCTGGCACTTAATGGACATATTATAGATGGGTGGCACTATCTATGTGGTCAATCATCATCCCATTAAAAATGTATGATTGTATTATGTTAATCCTTTCCTGAACAAAAATTACCTATTTATGATCGGATGGATCCACTTTTAAAGTCATCAAGTTCTCTCATATGCCACCACAAAAGCAACAATCACATCTCCCATCATATAACCATTTCCAATCTAATCTGCTAATGTGACATCTTAAATTATCTACTATTTTCCATAATGACAATGTAAGCTTCCACAAACATAAATATTCTCATCTTCTAGAGTTCCTCACATTCATCTCATCCACGCATCATCTCTTGATTCTTAACTATAATCCCATTTGCGTAAGCACTAAAACCATCAGTCACCCCCTTTAATAAATTTAGATTTGCTGTAGATATAATGCCTAAGAAGGAAACAAACACATTAATCACATGTGAAAGAAAATTAGTCAGTGCTGACACCAACACTTCTGCTCTATTTCCCTTTATCTATTGTACATACAAGTTATAATGATTATCCTTCCCAACATGGTCCTACCAATGAAGACCTGCACATTCCAAGATGGAAATCAGATTCAGATTTCATAAAGCAACCTCCTTTAGAGTTGACCCACCTCATCCAATTTGGTGCAGACTCTGTTTACTTATCATTGCAAATAGAAAACCAATACACTAAACAGAAAGACTTCAATTTATTGATCTTATAAAAATACATCAAACATTAACCCATCCTGTCCTCCTGAGGAGGAAAGGGAAAAGGGAAAAGAAAAAGTGCACAGGCTTTATATAACAAAATTTAAGTGAAAAGGCATTAATATGAATTACGTTTGAAATGACAATGGTTGGTAGAAGAGCTTCAACTAATGCTACGAAATTAGTACCTGAGGACTAACAGTAGACGACCAAGACAAAAATTCATACCCCTATTGTCAAGGTCTTACTATAGGTCACAGATATCCAGGCAAATCTTTATTTGTTATTAAAACGATCCGAGATGCATACGGTGGATGATGTCCTATCAAGGCTTCATTACATGGGAAGTCTCATGCATGGTTAGTTCTGCTCCAAATCACACATAAGTGAAGAAGATTGTGTTGACATGTGGTCACATTGGCAACTCATAAACAAGGGATACTTCACAAAATCTTTCCACACAGGCAAATCCATGGACCATATGTTCCACATACATATTGATTGCCTACCATACACGTATTGTTCCTCTGTTCTCTCATCTACACAAGCTCTTCAGTCCTCTCATCCTCTACTCACCACATTTACATGTGATATACATACCTATTCCTAAATGCTTCCTTTGACTCCTATACACCATTCTACTCTCAGTGGGGAATTTTGATGGTAACAATTAAAGTCACAGACAGTTTCACAATTTCTTTACAAAGTTCAAATTTAATAATCAGATATTTATCTTATACAAATTCTTTATCTCAATACCTCCCTTATTTTTTTTTCCCACAAAATGATTCAGAAAGCCTGAAATTACATTAAAGGTTGCCCCTAGTAAGAGGGTTCATCATGCCAACACTTGAGTACTTCTATAAGGCTTGATGATTATGATTATGGTTTCCTTTTGAAAGATTCAGAATTCCTACAATCCTTCTTTAAGATTTCAGCATCATGTTCTTAGGTATCTTCTAGTCACATCCGTGACACCTAGTTTACACTTTAATGGTAGATATCATCCATTAGTTCTCAAATATTTTTGTCACTTTTCTTATTTATATACAATTATACATAGTCTATTTTATGATAAATTTCACCAATTTTAGAGCCACCAGATATCATATGCCCTTACAAAATCAATGACAGCATCTTCCATCATGTCGTGATTTTCAATCCACTACGTGACATGTCATATCTCAAACTCTTTATTGTCTTCCATAACTTACCGTAGACAACAAGCACTGACACATGCGTGTATGTATATAAAGAAGAAATCAACTTCATATGAAATTATAAGACTCTCCTCAACCATATATATGCCTACAGATACTATTAACCCAAGTTCTTCTGATCCATTTGCCTTGATATCTAATATGTGTATGTCACAGTCATCACCATCCTCTACATGTACCTATTGCCAAATGCTACTTCAAATAAGATCCCCAAGTTCTGAGAGCATGTAACAGCCTTCTCTACCCACCTCGTCATATTTGATGCAGAATCCCACATTTATGAAACTGTCTAAGTCAAGATCTTGATATCTTCGTAAATTATAAATCAAACTTTATTATTAGTTCCCTCTTAATGTCCATATAATATTAAGGGCAAAGCCATCGATGTTTAAAACTAGAATAGCTAGTAGAAGAGTTCAATAACGCTGCGAATTGAATATATATAGAAGAGCTCAATAACATTATCAAGGCCACATAGTCAAGGTCCTGTCTCATGCCTTGTGTAGCCCTCAAACTGTGAGCTTGTTCTTCGATCAAGAATGCATTCAAACAAGAAAGTTTTATAAAACAACCACTAAATGCACTTCTTGGTTAAGTCATTGATATCCAGAAGGTTAAAGATGAGGATTATGATATGCACTCGCTTTGGTAATTTAATCTCTGCAAGGTTTTCGCATACTGGAGATTCCACTTCACATATAATTACTCATACAGACACATCATCCCTATGAACAGTCTGGTCTTATTTCCTTTACCACTTCCCTGTGTTACAAACCTACCCGCCGCAAAACAACACACATCTAACCTCCTTTATCACCCATTCACCAAGCTTTTTCTTTCTAACCACTTTAAAAAACAACGGTTAAACTCTACGAAGGAAAAAAAAAAATCCTTTCTTTTTATTATCGCTTAAACAAATACATCCAAAGGCGCAAATAAATCCCAAAAAAACCCAACTTTGCATCATATAAAAAAGAACCTCGGAAACTCCAATTCAAGAAACTACGGTTCTTGAGAAACCCATCAAGCAAAATCCCCCATTTCTCATCAACAAAAAAAGGAATCAAACGGAAGAAAGGGTCGTGGGAAGGGGCAAGCACCTGGACTCCTCCTTCGCCGGGACTGCAAGGAATGAGGACGGGCCCGACGCCAGACCTCTCGACGACGAGAGGGACCTGGACGCCGAAACCTTTGGCGCGGCCGCGCGGCAAGCTCTTCCCAATCCGATCCTCCTCCTCCACCTCGCCGCCGCCGCCATCGGGCTCGTTGCCGTCGTCCCTCCCGAAACCAAGAAGGCCAGCGATCCTACGGAAGAATCCCATTGGGATCCAACCCTAGAAGAAGAACCAACAGACGAAGAGATTTATCTCAGAGAGAGAGAGAGAGGTGACGGTAGGTGGTTTTTTCTATGCTTTCTGGGGTTTTAACAGCGGGTAGAAGAAGCCGAAGAGAGAGAGAGAAAGATGTGGTTTTCTTTTTATTAAAAAAAAAAAAAAAGGTGAAATTCGCAATTCCTGAAATGCCCCCACCTGGAGTGAATTCTGGAGATTTTAGACTTTAGTTACCGAAATGCCGCTATTTTGGTGGTTTCGGAAACTTGGGTGCCACCGTGCCAGGACCTGGGGGTTGCCGGATCGTTTCGATTATGCTTCGCATAAATTACTAGCCTGTTGCATGGTAGAACGCCTTTAATTTTATATCAAAGCTTCTTTTGTTAGTATAAATAAGAAGCCAACACACCTACTTATCTTGCATTAAGATTATTTGGTGTCATGGTTGGTAACGTGTCATATGTGATGTGTGTATAAAGCTAATGTCTGGTGCGCATTGTATAACCAGCATTGCAACTTACATATGCCAACACCTAGCTACAAGATTTTGAATCTCGTGAAATAAAACTATCTTATTTTTTTTATTGAATTGGATGCACCACTGTCCCATTCCGTATTGACATTTGAAATAAAAAATATTTTAAAATATATCAATCAAGATATTGGGATAATAATGGGATGGCTCTATCTCAATATCTTGTGAAACATCCCGTTAAGATTTGGATCTTTGTCCAGTTATTTCATAATGTAACTTCAGAAAAATATAGCATGTATTTGGAGGAAAAAAAATTGGTAATATTGATAGTGATAAGGCTAATGCTTGAAAATTAAATAAAGCATTTGGAAGAATTTTTTTATTCTAAAAATTCTCATACTTATTTCAAACATAAAATAAGATAAATCAAAGTTTATTTTCCGGCCAATGCAACAGTGATGCTAAGATGCTACAAGTGGAGGTCATTGCCATTGACTAATTTTATTACATCATTATCATTTTTTTTATGTGCTTTCAAAAAGCAATCATCATGTGCCATCTTTCCTCTTTAGACTTCAAACGTGGATGGTAGAATATTTCTTGTTGACTTGTTCCATGCTAACTTTAGATTATAAGAATATTCATTAATATCTTCTTAACGCAAAAAGATATTATATATATTCTTTTGAAATAAACAGCCAAATGAATTTCAAGAGTTTTGTTAATCCGAAGAAGAGGAAATAAAAAATTAATTGATCTATTGATTAAGATCCAAATTATTGTAGAATTACTTTTCAATAGACAGGTTTAGATTGGCATATGTGAGATGAGGCTTTGGTATCCTCTTTTTCATGATATCTGGATATTTCTCGATAGTCTCTTTGTGTCAACTATTCGACATATCTGTAGAGAGACGAACGGCTCTATGGATTGAATAGTGTCTTTTGTCGCGGACTATTTCGGAGGATGAATATAGCGCCAGAGTAATGAATGTCTAAGATCTTTGCGCAACCTTTTGTATGGCGATCGTTTGGACTGTTCTCATTCTAAATTGATTTATCTGTTTGTAAAAAAAAAAAAAAATGCAGCATAGGGGATAGGTCCCCATCTCTGGCAACAGGTGCCCACAATGAAAAATATCAGAAAAATGTAAACAAAGAGATTTTTCGGATCTAAAAACCGAGGTCGAGCAAAGCGCTATACTCTTGGCTATTTATGGCAAATATCATGGCCGGCAACAAGGGTTCAATTAAGAATAGAAAGGAAAAACAAAATCCAAAGGCCTTAGCTTGTTTCCAATGAGGACTTGGTTGCAATCTCCAACTAGCACAGTGAGTCCAAATTGCTGGCAATCAAGGGGAGGAAAGGGGAGGAAAGGGTGGTGGCTGTAGTGATCTACCAATGAGGAAGAATTTGGGGATTGGGATTCTTTAAATAATAGTGGAGGCTAGGCTATCCTAGCCTCCAGTAGAGTTTGTGGTAGAGGACTCATCATCCTCCATTGGGTTCAAGCAGGGCATTGCCCTGTTGGGATCTGAGGATGGGGCCTTCAGGTCTCATGTTTGGTGCTAAGCCAGAACAAAAGGCCAGCCCAATTGTCTCGGCCTCGTACTTTTCTCCTTAGATTTTTCTCCTTCTAGATTATAACCCAATAATTAAAATAAGTGAGACCAATATATCCAAAGTAGCTTTGCCTAAAGGTTATTGTTGTTGAGATGACAACAGCGATAACTATGAAAGTGTTGAAAAATGCATCCTACCATTTGACTCCAAACAAAAGAAAAGCTTCAAGCCACCTAACTATTGATATGAAAGCAAGATAGAGGAGTTTTGACCACTGCTATTGTCCAATCTCTCTCTTGCTCATTCAAAAAGGAGAGAAATCTTGCGGCTGACATCAAAGTTCTAAATGAGTCAGTCAACTCATTCAGGTAATTTCAACCAACAACAGCTTTGCTATTTCACTACCATGGCTAGGAAAGGGAGCCACATACCTATAAGGACAAAGTGGTAAGAGTCATCAGCAATGTGATAATAGGACTCCATAGCAATGAGTGGTGAGGATGGAGATAGCCCCATTTCTTTGACTCTAACGAGTCTTATTAGTTTTGTCTTTACTTTAACTATATTTGTTTTTCCTCATTCTATTGAAAATAGATGGATTTTAAGACGTGCTCTATGATTCATAATTCTGCTCAAACATTAGTAGTACATGGCTACATGTTTAACGAATGATATGCAATGATGTATCCTAGAAAGATTACTTCTTAAAAGGTAAACCTACTTCCATCTAGTGGTGGATCATATGATTATATCTTTCCTACCAATGAGTTTGGTCTTCAGAGAGATCTAGAGATCAAAGCATGGTATTTTACCATCAAATTATTAGTGTTCATACATGAAGATTTGTCTGACTAACTCATTCCAATGACTAGTCGTTCTCCTTTCATTTGTGCCTCTTCCTAAGTCCAGGATGCATTAGAATGAGAGAACGAAAATGGACTAAAGGAATGTTGGAAGAGGACTTTCGAGTTCCTGTAACATCCATTCATATTAATAATTCATCTCTGCAGGAGTTTCACATCCAAATTATTCCAATTTTTATAGTTACACATCATATATGCATCATTTCTTGAAATGGTTCCATCTTATCTTCTTGTATCATAAACTAATCGTTCTTCAAATAATACACTTCACCTCTGTTACCTCTGATTCATCATGTTTTACTTGCTATGCACTAATATATAGGTAAACTATCAAGAAGGGCTTATTTGTTACTATTATTAGTTAATCTTGAACTAATGCTAATCCAAAGGCACAAATAAACCCAACAAGGGCAACTTTCAACATCCGGAAAACTTTAATTCAAAAAATTGCTTTTGTTGAGAAAATACAAACTTTGGAATTTTAGTTATCAAAATGCCACTATTATTGAAATCGTAAGTTCACTGGCATCATCCCTCACGAGGCCAAGAAACCCAAAGTTTCTTTTGAAGAAACCTTAAATAAATCTAGCATTACAAGAAGAAACTAGAGAGAAAATTTTATTTGAGGGAGAGATGATGGTGAGTTTTTTCCTTCTTTCTTTTGATGATTTTTGCAATAGAAGAAAGTTCATGATTGCCTTCCGATAAACATGTGCATAGTTCTTTTAAAAATAGAGATGGAAGTTAATATTCCAAAAATAGCCCTAGACCGAATAGACTTTGAATTGGATTTTGCTATGGTGCTCCAAAGATTATTCTAATCTTTTTATTATTCATTCATTTCTGACCATCAGATTAACTATGGACCATTCGGATTTCAACTAAGTAGGTATCCATGTACATAACTGATGCGATAAATATTTTAAAGATTATGACTGTTTTATTCCATCATTAAATCAATTTTTTTAAAAAAATGTTCTATCATGGCCACTAAAGCGGAGGAGTCCTGGATGGAGCAATGGTGGCACAGAGAAGCTGCAAGTGTGTGCTGGGTTGGGGAGCGCAAAACTGCCAGTGCTGGGGGGGTGGAGGAACTGCGAGCATCTTAGAGAGGAGGGCTTGAGGTGGGGGATGGCGGTAGGAACCGCAGGCGCACACAGGGGCAGGGGGTGTGGAGGTGAGAGGGTCGCAGAAGCTTTGGGCGTCAGAGAGGGGGGGCCCGCATAAGGGGTGGGGTCAGAACCCACCGATGCAGGATGGGGGGGAGGTGGGAATCACAAGTGTGTGCAGGACGAGGGTGGTGGGCATGCAGAAGCCACCGGTGCCTGATGGGGGGCGAAGGCCGA
The DNA here is from genome assembly GCF_000442705.2 of Elaeis guineensis. NCBI lineage: Eukaryota > Viridiplantae > Streptophyta > Magnoliopsida > Arecales > Arecaceae > Elaeis > Elaeis guineensis. The sequence goes on along the minus strand of NC_026004.2, from coordinate 15,860,658 downwards.
TAGCGGAGGAGTACTGGCGCCAAAAGAGAGGGGGTGGTCGCAGAAGCCCTCGACGCTGGAGCGGGGGGTTGGGAACCGCGGGCATGTGCGGGGAGGGGTGGTGGGTGCGTAGAAGCCATCGGTGCCTGGTGTGAGGGAGGTCGACGGCGGAGGTTGGGGGGGCACGAGGCGGAGCAGCTACGAGCAGGGGCTGCGGAGGAGCTGCTGATGGTGCCAGGGGGGTCAGGTGGGCGTGGAAAAGCTACGGATGGTGTTGAGGGGGAAGGACGAGCGATGGCAGGGAGGCGGGCGAAGGAAGAGAAGGACGGAGGGTGGTGCGGTGGCGAAGAAGCAGGCGACGGGAGGCATGTGGTGGCGGGGAGGCGGGCATCAGTCAGGATAAATTACGAAAGAGGAGAAAAAGAATTAAACAAAAATGATAGTGAAATATCTTAAATGCCCCTTATAATAAAATAATACTTATGAAATACTGTAGCAAAACCCTTTAAAGTTTTAGTTACTGAAATGCCCCTACCATGATCGATTTAAGAAATATTTGGTACTTCAAATTTGAAAGATTAAAGCATCAAATATGTCTTAAAGTAAAGTTGATAGAAAAGTCTTAAGAGTCTGTTTGGATGTCTGAGCCTAAAATCTTATAGAATTTATATATTGGACCAAAACAACTAGCTAAACGAGACTGGATTAGGCCTATAATTATATAGGCCCAAATGTCATAGAAAGAGAAAAAGATCTGCTGAAGTTTTTATAATTATAAGCCTAATCCAATCTTACTTAGTTGGTTGTCTTGACCCCATCCATAAATTTTATGGGATTTTGGATCTAGACATTTAAACAGACTCTAAGTTGGAAGAAAACATCCTATCCACTAGTGGCTATCTTATATTTGATCAACTTTGAGCTCTCACCAATTGTATTACAAATCTATCTTCTCTCTCTCTTTATGTGTGGTTGTTGAGGATTTTTAGCAAATTTTAAAAGACTTTTGTTTAAAAAGAAAAATAAAATAATGTATAATATATTCTTTTGTTTAAGTCAACCAAAAGCGGGCAAACAAGAGAGTGATTTAGGTATTAATTTCACAAATTTATAAACACTCAATGGTTGATAAGCCCTCAAAGTGATAAATGATCTCAAGTAACTCATCCAAATACAAGTAACTAACAATTAGTTCATATTACTCTAATCACCATTTGATAGAGAAGCTACTAGCGACCAAAGAGAAAATCAAAATGAAAAATCTCTTGCTCCAATCGATGTATGATTTTGAAATTTATAGAATAAAAATTGATTTTAGTATTTTGCTATAACAAGAATAGGAATCGCTATTTCCATACCTCCCACCAAGCTTATTATCTCTTTTACCTTGACCTAATTTACTCTCCTATCTTTTTGCACCTTAGTTAAGCTTCTTCTCCCTTGTTATGACAAAAATGCAAGGAGTTTATGACATGCTTTACATTTTTCATGTTTGCTCAAGGATCAATCTTGCGCGGTGACATACTGAATTAATGATGTCATGTACGATGGACGGGTCCTTGAAGGTGGACCCGCCTGTGCCGCCACATGGAGATGCTTGGAACCGGTCCAGCACGGGGATCAGCTTCCACTGTCACGTGTGCCTCTCCCCGCGGTCTCAGACGCACGTGCGTGAAAGAAAGAGCCGAGCGAGGGCCGAGGGAAACGCTGGAAGAAGACTTCCGAGCTCCGATCGTCTTCTAACCCCCTCCGATTCTTTTCCCTTTTCTCTCTCCAGCGCGAAACCCTATCTCGATCTTTGAAACCCTAGATCTGAGATCTCCTGTTCTTGGATTTTTTTTGGTACAAGATCTCCCCTTCTTGTTACCAGAGAAGGGAATCATCTCATTTTCCTCCGGCGACGGGCATTTCTCTCTCGCTTCTTCTCGCTGGGAGATAGGACTATCTAATCGCCGTGATCTGGGGTTTCGGAGTCCTTCCTTCGACTCGGTGCTGGAAATTGGGCTTCAGAAGAGATGCCTGTGGCCGCATCGGCCATATACTTCCTAAATCTTCGCGGGGATGTCCTCATCAACCGTCTTTACCGCGATGACGTCGGGTAAGAATGGTGTATGTAGACTACTGTTCGGGAAATTTAAGTCTGATTTGATTTCTTGGTGTAATAATAAAATTTGGGCTCTGATGATATCTTATCTGCGACAAAATTGTGTGTGTGTGTGTTTTTTTTTGGGGAGAATGTTGAGTTGATATGCTGAATTACTTGTGGTATGATGCAATAACAAATAAGAATTGTCCGATTATTCATCATATAGAGGAAAGAAGGCCCCGTTAAACGTCGCGCTTATTGGTTCGAAGCCACACTTGGCTTTTGGTGGACTACAATTCAAAGGGGGGAAGAATGTCACCTTCTTGTTTGGTATAAATGTACGAAGAATAGTGGATGTCTTCCCATTATATCAAAATTCGGGCCTTTTTGATTAAATAACCACATATTACTAGTTCTCCATTATGATCAGATTCACACAGTGGGAACATGAAGCTAAGGGAGAAAAAATCTGATTAAGTTGCATGTACTGCATGTTGTTTTCACAATGTCTTGAATTTGTAGAGTGATGCTGGAAATAATTTATTTATCTCCTAGTTGTTTATAAAATCAGTTAGATCTTGGTCGCAACTTGTATTTGGGGTGTTGTCTCTTGTAGAGAAGCCTGGATGTAAAGGGACTAATGAGGTAAATAAAAGATATCATAGGGAAAACCTGTTGATCAACTAACTTTCTCCCCCTCATCCAGCTTGTGTTTGTTCAAGATTTGATAATGAGGAAGCAACAGAAGAATGGATTGTGGTGTACTTCTTCTAAACCTATACTCTAATATAGTGAATAACAATAGTGATAGGAGTATAGAGCTAGGATGCCCCGAATTTGCCACACTACTTGATTTCTTTACAGCCTTAATATTCTTAAATTTTTAAGTTTAATTTGCAAACAATTTGTTTTCCTCTGACATTAGTTCGTTTTATGCACTTTGGTCTATTATTTCTACATGCAGTATATATCTAAAAAACGTGCATTAACAATCATCTTGATTCTTCTTGCATTATTTCTTCCTAGTAGATATCCAATATACTGTATCATAATGTATCACAATCAATTATACAGCTTGTTTTCTTGTAATGACCTGCATGCTTTCTCTAAAATTGTGGCTTATCCAGTGGCAATATGGTGGATGCATTCCGAATGCATATAATGCAGACAAAAGAACTTGGTACTTGTCCTGTTCGGCAAATTGGAGGGTGTTCTTTCCTTTACATGAGAATCAGTAATGTGTACATTGTGATTGTTGTTAGCAGCAATGCCAATGTTGCTTGTGCTTTCAAGTTCGTTTGTGAGGTATGCATTGTATCTGCTTTTGGATTTCAAAGTGCTGTTACTCCTATCGTCCTCTATTTATATGGTTAGTTCACGTGCACACACGCTTGCCCAAAAGTAGCATCATAGCAGGTGTGGTAAAGGAGTACCAACAAAACTTTGTAGTTTTTGCTATCTTAAAGGTACTTCCCTTTCCCAACCCCACCCCACTTGATGTATATATACATATTATATTTGACGAGGATTGACATGCTTAGATTTTTACATAGCAAATTCCATCAATTTCTACTTTGCATGGCTATTTTATTGGTGACCAGGTTTTTGTTTGTTGATTTCCTTATGGTTAATTTTTACTGCTGTATTTTTAGAAAGACAGACAGAGTTTGCTGAAGTATCACAGCAAGTGTGCTTCATGAGACAGGGTTGCCATGGGTCGAGTTTATCTGGGTGAAAGAATTTTACAATCTTTTACTTTTGATAGCGAATTTAAATATCTCAAACCTTGTTGATGTCACATGGATTACAAACATTAAGGTTCGGACAGCTAATTCTTAGATGAGATGAAAATCTTAAGAAAAAAATGTGTATGTCTAAAATCAGAATGAAATCAAATGTTAATTGGCTAAGGAAGGATACAAGTTTGGATGCATTGAGGCTGGAGGAAAGAAATTGCCCATTGTTTTATATGGCTTTAAAAAACTAAGATGGAAGAGGATGCATTTGGAACGGATGCTTATCAATTGAAATATGAAAAAGAATGGAAGGGAATGTAGGAAAGGAAGACATTGCTTCCACTAGTATGGGAGTTGTTGGTGGTCGGTAAGATTCAAATCAGGTTCAAGGGCATTTTTCTGGATCAGTGAGGCTTGGGAGATAATTCTTGTGAAATGTTTCCAGGACTTTGGATGGTTTTCTAATATGAGGATATCACAGTATTGTATAAATGGTGAATGTGCATTTGACTTTGTGCAAAACGTCAGGTTAGAGGGGCTTGCTTGGTAGTTAGGATTTGGAGGATTGTTTAAATCTGACATTTAGCTGAAAATGCAGCCTTCATGTATTTCACAGTGTCTTTGGGTATGGTTGCTTTGAAACATCCTTGGGGACAATATCATTTGGCACCATAGTTTGCTTGCTTTTTAGATTCTTGGGTTATGATTCTTTCAAGTAGAATGTTTTTTCTGATACATCAGAGAACAATACATTCCAGCTAGTTGTAATGAGAAATCTCAAGAAAATCTTATCCCATCATATGTGCATCGTGTAAGGGAAATAGTTGACCCTTTTTCTGCATTATGGGAAAAATAACGAAGATTTTTAAAGCACTTGCACAGTGGGGTTATTTTTAGTTTTCCTCACCAATGAAATCAAACTATCATGTTTCATTGTTGGTGCTGGAATCTTTTATAATGAAGTAGGTCCTTTAGATTGAGCATGTTATATGAATGATTCCAAGCTTGTGGATAACAATGGTTAATGTTGTGGAAGCTAAGACTTTGCTTAATCTGTGATCATACTTAAAGTAATGAAAGGGTATTAGAAAGGGGATCCTATAAAGACAATCAAATAGGCTTTTAAGGTGGTGCACTAGGAGAACTGACCTTTTATTTTTATGGAGGAAGGTGCTTTTCGTTAAGGGTGTTTTGGGTTGCAATAGGGGTGAAAATGGATCAGGTAATATATGTCCGGATCTATTTTTGTATTCGAATCTATTAGGATATGGATAGAAATTTGAGCATCCAATGAATATCCATACATGTATCTATATCCATAAAAAAAAATGGATATGGATATAGATAGACAACCATCCAATCTATATTTGAATATCCGATTCCATTTGTAATGCTATTTAATTTTATATTACCCTTAATGAACTTTTAAGGGAGATAAATGACCATATTAATACACTATTAACTTGATTTATCATCCATTTAGTGATATCTTTGATTTTGTGGTCATAAAATTTAATTATCTAATATATGTCATATTTATATTCATACTTCCAGTATCCGATTTATATCCATATATGTTTAAAACAAATATGGATATGAATTTTGCCATCCGAATAATATATATATATCCATATCTGTATTCATCAAATAAAACAAATATGGGGATGGATATACCAATATCTGATCCATGTTTAATCTGATTTCAGCCCTAGGTTGCAATTTGACTAGTGTCATGATATGCTAATGTGCGGTTAGGAGCTAGTGATCAAGGTTGATTCGTGAATTGGTCTATTATCTGTTTCGAGGATTGCAGTACCATGTGACTCATGTCAGTCATGAGATGGCATGGTGTGAAACATGTCAGATGCCTTCTATATGCCCAATCAATTATCAAGGCTTATGGTTATAATAAGGGCTTGTACTAGACCATATTGATTCATATGGGCCTGTACCAAATGACATGCACCAACATGGTAAGATACTGATGGACATAGCAAGGTTTCGATTTTCAAATACTGGTTTTGGAGACCATATTGATGCACAAGTGGTACACACCCTATCGACTGCCAGTATGATACATCCATTGGCATTGACACTCAGCACTGGATGGTCTACTAGGTATAAGGTTCCCTACCTGTGTGGCACAGTGCAGCTGGTATGGATTAGTATTGTTTGATACTTAAATTGTTGGGTTGTAGCATGCCACCCGTGAAACAACTCTGCAAACCGTTGTATCTTGTTTGTACTTGATTGCCATGGTGTGCATATTGGAATACCTGCACTGAAATTCTTGGTCTATATTTTGTCTATCTTTTTTATATGGATGCATGCATCCTGCACATAGATTAGTTCACTCACGACAAATCCCACTCACTCTCAACTAGCATTAGGGCTCCTACTAAACGACAAACTAGACTAGCTTTTGGACTATGATAAAAGAAATTTTTAGCCAGCTGCCATAAATCAAACATTAAATAACTACAAACCTAACAACTACTATCCTACTTCTGATTGGATTTGAATACCTGTCCTCCAAACAATGGACCAATAAGTCCTTGGTTGATATGGATTTCCATACATCAGTTCCCTCCTTTGAATGAACTCGTCTTCAAGTTTCCTCCAGGTTGCATCTTCTTTTCATGATGTCTGTACAGATCTGTAACATCGAAAGCTCTGGAGATGCTCATGCTTGTCCTTAGATTAACGACATATGTATTATCACTATTCCTTTGTAGAATTTTGAATGGTTCAACCCGAAAATTGAATAGTCCAATCCTCTTTTTCTTAAGATTGTTATACTTGCTTGCAGAAAACCTCTCTCTATTAAGATCTACAATGACCATACCACCCCCATCAAACACCTTTCTCCTTTGCGTCACCAAAAATTGGAGGAGAGCTAGACATGCCTTTCCCCCTTCTTGGATTTAGGAAATCTCATCCTTCATGGCTGCAAGAATTATTCTTTTACCATCTTTGTAGAACACAAAAATATTTCTATCTACAAAATGAACAACTATTCTATTGAACTGCCAAGGTTGCCCCAAAAGAAGATGACATGCTTCCATCTCAACCACATCACACAAATCTCATCAAAATTCCCGATAGAAAAAGGGAAAATTTTGCATGATGAGTTACCTCGACTTCACCACCTTTCTGAAACCAAGTAAAATATGGTTTGGGTTAATGTTCCACCTCAAGCTTTTACTTATTCTCCATCTCTTTTGACACAAGATTTTCATGGCTACTACCATGTAGAAAAAAATGTCATTCTTCATTATCTAAAAAGAATGCAGAAAGGACAGAATACACATATTTCATTCATCTTGTGATTGGTGAACAACTCCTCATTTTTTATATGAAAGAATATAGAGCCTAATTGCTGCAATAAAACTAATATCCGGCCCTCGTACTTGATATTATTTCAATGAAAAGAAGAAATAAAAACTAATATCCAGCCCTCATACTTATTAGATCATATTCATTTTTCTCCACAAATAGCTATTTAATGGGGAACTCATGGTGATGAAGAGCTTGAGTGGCATTGGGGACTTACTGGTTGCAAAAGGCATAATCCTTCTTTGAGGCACTTCTTTGATCAGCTCAAAAGAGCCAATAATCCAGTGCATATTACCATGGATTGTTAGTCCAGGACTCTATGTTAGATTAGAGGTAGATGGTGGTACTGCTCATGGACTTGTGAGAAAGAAGGTCAGAGGCAGACTTGGTGCACTTGTGACAGATATAGATCAAGGAAACCAAGATTTCTTTCTCATTATATGATAGGTGGGAGCATTGCATGGATAGACTGTGACAAGAACGGAGGATGAAAAGGAGGTGCCATGCATTTGTCTAAAAGGAAGCCATTGAAGTGGACATATGTGGCATCATGAAAAGGAAACAAGAGCCTGTAGACAAAGTGAAGTTGCAGTCATTGTATGTCATTCATCTGGACCTTCCGATTGAAAAGAATGCAATATTCATCTGGACCTTCCAGTTGAATGGAATGCAACAGACTCTGCCTAAGAGAAATTCTACCATCACTTTTGTATGGATTGTTGATTGCTGCTGCTGCTGCAGCAGCTGCACAATGAAATATTTGAAGGGATCTACAACAGCAAGACTATTTGAATATTATATGCTTAGTTATCTATTTGGGGATCATTTTTCTCATCTCCTGCCACTGCTTCTATGTTAGTTTTATCATTCGCTATTCAAGATCCTGCCGTAATCTCACTTCTTTTCTGGTGTTGCTTGTGCTGTGTAATTTTTGACTAATCTGTTTCAGAGTCTGCCATTTCGTAGTGTTTTACTTGTGAACCTTTTTTTTCTCCTTCAGTAGCTTTGTACTAAGGATGTTAATACATTAGTTAGTTGTATCTCTACCCTAATGCAACTGCAAACAGAATAAGCCAAAACTTCCTTGTATTACTTTCCTTATCACATTGTTTCATTAGTAATGCACCTCTTTGACATATGACAGGCTGTTGCGTTGTTTAAATCGTACTTTGGTGGAGCATTTGATGAAGATGCCATCAGGAATAATTTTGTCCTGATCTATGAGCTTCTTGATGGTATGCATCTGAACCATGGTTATTCTTTGTGGGTCAGGTTTTCATCCTGGTATCTTCTACTAGTTATACTATTGTTAGAGTTTAAGTGATTTTACTTGAAGTTAGCTGTAGCACTTGACCAATAATTAGAGAAGAAATTATTGCTGGTTTGTCTGGTTGGATTCATTATTCCACATGAAAGAAAAACAATGGTATTAACACATTGTTTTTTGACAAACGTGATGCACTTAAGAGTATATTTTTCTGCATGTAGTTCTTCTGCCTGTATCTGGTCATTTTGCTTCCTAATTGACAGCTAACTGCTGTTTGTTGATCCACATAAATAAATCAGTGAATATAACTTCTTGTCATCATTTTATGAAATGCATTGTGATATGTCTTCAGTCTATGCTTTAATATCTTGCTCCATCCACGTGATCAAACACATAGCTTTGTTCTTATGGTTCTTTACTATATTTCACTAAAAGATTGTGATGCTATGGTCTTTATGTGGCATGATCTTCTTAAGTGCATGGGAACAATTATGTTGCTGCCCAACATGTTACTAGGTGTAAGGAGGATTTGTTTCATAGGTTGACATGATTTTTATAACTAGCTGTCAACTTAATGTCAACCTTTCTCCTTTTCCATCTGGGCTGTGGACTGGCATTTGCATGTTTACTAGGTATAGGATTATATTGTCTTATTATCAGCACTTAGTGTAAAGTTTACAGTTGTCAGTGAAAGTGTATTCCTCTTGTTTCTGAAGGTGTGTAGCTTAAATTTAAGGTTGTGTCAGCATAAAATAATGACTCGAATAATATATAGTATATTTTTTAGTGGGCATGGATGGGTGCTGCTTTCTTGTGCTGTCAAATTAGGCTAGTGGTTATTCTGATCATTACTAATGGTCTGTGGCACTTGAAAACTAACTTCATCTGTGAATGGATGAGGAGGTTGCCATAGGCAATGGTGGATCTGGTAGGCAGATTAGTTGGTGGGAGCTATGAGAGTGGTTGCAATAAGCTGGAATTAGATGGGCAGTATGTTTAATAGTTGATTATTAATAATCACTATTTATTTATAGTTACTTGTAGAATTTGTGGTAGCTCTCAGTCAGTGAGTACTTGTTCTAGTGGTGATGGCTATTGATTCCTTCAACAATTAAGATTGGTAGACCTTGGTGGTGTTGATTAAGGAATGAAGAGATGAAGATCGCAAGGTAAGACTAAAGTTGTGTTATTGGTTGCTTTTATTTTAGAAGATATCATGACAGTTTATGGGAGGTGGTATTGACAGCCAGTAACAAAAATATTGGGTGATAGCGATTGGTGTTGCCTTCAATAATAGCTTGAGACAATGGTTACATGTGGTATCACATGGTTGTAGTATATAGGTTCATGATCATGGTTGTGAGTGGTTAAAGAAAGAAGATGTTGGGAAATGTAAATTCAGTCCATGGTAGTGGTATCCAGCTTAGTTGACTAGAGAAGTAATGGTTTTAGAGGTCAAGATTGGGACGATACTGCAAGTATTTGTTAACATGCCTCTTCCCTAGGAATGTCAATGGACCAAGTCTCGATTGAGCATATCCAAAACTTATGTTGCCTTATCTGAAGACTCATCCCAAAACAATGCTAAATCAGTCTGGGGAATGTCTATTCTCCTTGTACCTAATCCTGCTTGTGAGAATGGCTTTATGTTTTTAAATGTCATATTAAGGAACTTGTATTTGAAACTAGTTGTTTATAATGCATTTAACTAATACACAGTGAAAAATATGTTCAGATAATGGAGTACATGTAGCCTAAGATTCTTGATACCCGCTCAAAACATGACGTTATTTGCAGTTGAGGGCTTCATATTGTTCTCAGCTTCAGAGGAATGGCATGACTTGGTAGTTTGCCATGATTCTGTTCGGCATTTTTACTGCCATTGTGATATGCTCTGTCATAGAAAGTACTTGCTTGGTCTCCCTAGGCTTTGGCCATTACCTGGCCATCCCTTTTAGGATGGATCCTATAAGATGATGTTTATTAGTTGGCCAGCTACTGCGTACCCAGGCAATCAGCCAAGGCCTAGCTGGCTCATGGAGGTCAGTTCTGGAGACAAACCTATTTCTTTCTCATTAGCGCTCAAACACCTTATTTAGTAGCAAGTTGTACTAACTGTTGACCTTCAAATAGATTACTCATCAGTTGGTAGAGTTGTTGCATTTAGTCACTTGAAAATTGAGCATGCTTTATGAATGATTAAATAATACCATTGCATAATTTGCAGGGGAAATTTGTAATTTTACTAGTTAACATGTAATATTATTTCCTTAAATAAGGTTCAAATAAATGCAAAATTTTTGCTTAATTACTTCGTTTTTTTAATTATCCTTTTTAGTTTTAGTCTTCTACTTTTAAATTCTATTCACCTAGTCATTTGTTTTCTGCTTTTTCTTTATTTGGTCATTTGCTGCCCACATTCTGCACCACCTTTTAAAACATTGTTAATATCAACCCCCTTTGTATCGTTATACGCACTTCATGGTCAAGAAATCTCTTCACTTAGCCCATTGAAGATAATTTTGATCTGTTTAATCGGATAAAGCTTGAGGCATTAGCTCCATTATTAAACAATTAAACAAGTTTGCTTCTTTACTTTGCAAATAAACACAGATAACTACTAGATTGCTTCCCATGAGTAAATGACCCCAGAAAATTTTGGACAGAAAAGCATGACATGTTTTCAAGTGACACAAGGTATCCCACACAATGATCTAGAAAGAAGCTTGGTTTTAAAGCATTAACATTTCTACCATCTGATAGCAATTAAAATGATGTGATTGAATTAACTATGGAACATATGTGTAACACTTCTGTTCTGGCTATACCATCTAATTGAAGAACTACTTATGTGAACAAATGCACAGCATCATGAAACTTGCACATGGGTATGCACACAAACCTAAAAGCCACAGGAACATGATTTTACCTCTGCTTACATCATCAAACCATGAAGGCTGTCGCAAATTTTTTAAACAAGATGCCAAGTTCTTGTGATTAATCAACAGATGTGACCTAGTAACTAAAACAGAAAAGTGGAGAAAATGGAAATCATGCATTAAGAAGACATTTTGTAGTTGGGCTGGATTGTGTTTTGGCATCATGTTGGGTATCATGGGCTTCAAAAACAGGCATATAATTTCAGAGGATGCTGTTTTAGTTTGTGGTTTATGGCCTCTGGTAATAGGAAGTTAGGAACTAGAAAGAAAGGATCTCTAGATGAAATAATGGGGGGAAAGAAATGAGAAAAAAGAAAGAAAAGAGTAACCGAAGGAAGAAGAAAAGAAACAAGGTGAGAGAGGAGCCGCATGGTTTGTGCTATCAGGCTGTGCACTTCTCCCTTCTCATAACGTTATTGTTTAGCTCCACTAATAAGTGGATAAGAGTCTGTCATTTCCCTTAAGTGTTAGCCACTTAGGTGGTCTGTTACAATTAATTATGTTCAATTTCTTTGGCTTAAGGTTACTAGTTAAGTACATGCCCAATTCCCCTAAAAGATGTAAACTATCAGCAATCTTTAGCACGTGTAATGCTTACTTAAGGCATTAGGCTGATCCTTTTTTGAAGGTAAATAAGGATGCCAAAACCTGTCTCACTGATGAGTCTATGCTCATGAATTTTCTGAAGGTATGTTAAACTTAATGTCGGCATTATCTAGTTGTAATTTTTTTTTTTTCCACTGAAAGTAATTGTCTGTTAGTTTCTGCATACCATGGACCTCTGAATTTTTATTCCCTAAATTCATCTGTGATCGGAACTCTCTATGCATGGTTTTGTCTCTTGCTTTATAATGGTTAAGAGGGTAATAATTGTGTCTTCTTGGTCTCCTTGCAAGCATATAAGCTTGGTATTCATCTGGATGCAAATGTCAGCCAGTTGTGTTAAAGACAGATGTCATGTTTAAATTGCTGAGTTTTATACTATATTTGCTAAGGTTAAATTTCCTTGTTAATCTTTTGCACTTATATGTCCTTTATTACAATTATTGAGTTTGATGCTGAGTTTTTGTTGGAATATGTTGCAACTTTCTGCTTATTTTATCAGTTGACTGAAAAAATGAGCTTTTTTTTTTTTGAGGAGAGAATGAGCTTCTAATCTTGCTATCCCATTTCCATTTTCAGTATTTCATGTTCAGATAGTTACCTGTTATTGACTTTAGACATGCATGTGTCTCTTTTCTTCTTTTAATTTTTAAAAAAAATTGTCTTCTGTCCTTATATGCTTTCTTCAAAGATAAAGTACTCAAACTCTTACTATTGGTATTAGTTGATGTTATAAATACTATCTAACTATTTGTGTATTTGATGTTGCTGACTTAATCTGCAGAAATTATGGATTTTGGTTATCCCCAAAATCTGTCGCCTGAAATTTTGAAGCTTTACATTACTCAAGAAGGAGTTCGGTCTCCATTCTCATCGAAGGTCAGATGTTAAAATTCAATCTATATGGTTCAAGTGATCTCTCAATGTTTATAGATAGTGTGCTTTACTTCTTATATATGCTTTAGAAAGTTACATTTATTATAATTGCCCTATCTTTTTGTTTATAGCCATCAGAAAAGCCAGTCCCAAATGCAACACTACAAGTTACAGGTGCTGTTGGTTGGAGACGTGAGGGTCTTGTATATAAGAAGAATGAGGTGACTCTTATTTTGCACCTTTTTGCTATGAAATTTCTAGAACATATTCAATTTTCTCAATCTAGTAAATTTCAGGTTTTCTTGGACATTGTTGAAAGTGTTAATCTTCTTATGTCTTCTAAAGGTAACCAGTGAAAAGCATCAGCTCCTGACTTTTGTTGTTATACAGCAAAATACCTTTTTAATAGTAAACTTTTCCTGATTTGTTTGATTTGATGGTTATATAGGGAGTGTTCTACGTTGTGATGTGACTGGAAAGATTCTTATGAAGTGCTTTCTCTCTGGGATGCCTGATCTAAAATTAGGCTTAAATGACAAAATTGGTCTTGAAAAGGAGTCGCAGCTCAAGTCCAGGCCAGCAAAAAGGTAAGTTCATAAACCTTTCAGTTTCAGGGCTGTTTGGGTGTCAGATTTTTTTACAAAAAAATTTCTATTCGAACACAAAATGATGAGTTATATGAAAACATTTTTTGGTTGTTTTCCATATAAATTGTTTTGTACAAGTTGGCATCTCAAACATGAAAAATGAGTTTTTCAGGTGTACCCCTGCTTCCATGAATCCTGCTTTACAAAAGATCAGGTTTTATGATTATCTGTTTGAAGGAACTTCACAGACAACTAAACAGCCACGTCGTGTCCTTTAGAAGAAAAACATTGTATACAGCTTATGATTTCCTTGGTCCAAATTGCTTATATCATGTGGGTTTATTTGCTCGAATAATAGTTCTGGGCAGATTTTTTTTTTTTTTTCCGCTAGCTGTTGAACTTTTTCTCTGCTAGATGTTGCCATGCATTCACAGGGAAATTCTGAACAATGTTACTAAAGGGTGTGTTTCGTATGTCTGTATAAGGTCTGGAAAGAGGATTTTTTGATGCCTAAATTGATTCCAATGAACATGTGAGAAAGAAAGTGGGCTGATATGACAGTAATATAGCGCTTAAGTAGGTTTAGTAAGTCTAGCCCTAATAGCTGGAATTTTCCCCCTCAATTCTTCTCTCTGAGTCAGTGTTCAGAGTGTAAATTTACTGGTCATTTCAAGTGATAAATTGGAGTGTGGAACTAAAAGACTGTCCATTTTGTGTTGCAAAATTTTGTTCTGAGAATGTGCTTATCTAAAAAAGCTGGTTCCTTGTCTTGTAGAAATTTCTAATGTAAAATATGCTCTCTTCTTAGCTTTGTGCATTAATCTTGCGGTCTTGTTCATAATCTACTAAAATTTTCTGCCACATTGAATTACATGTTGATCTCCAATAAGATTGTGTTTTTTCTTGTTGACTGTTTCTGTCAGTTATTTTGGCTCTTTGTTTTAATTATTTGCCAATAGACTCTTCGAGCATCACTGATAACTAAATATTTATTCCTTTTTTTCCTCAGTGGTAAGACCATTGAACTTGATGACGTCACTTTTCATCAGTGCGTGAACCTGACAAGGTTCAACTCAGAAAAGACAGTCAGTTTTGTGCCTCCTGATGGTGAATTTGAGTTGATGAAGTAATTATTCTACCTTGGATTTTTCCTATGCCCCCGTTCTTCTAGCTTTAAGTTGTGAAATATATTGCAGACTCTCTTTTCTTGTAATAAAGCCTGTTAAAGCCACCTGCTTTTTGTCATATCTATGTGCATGACTTGTTGATTTCTGATATCTGTGATGTTGGGTTGTGTTTGTGGTCTAGGTTTCTAGTTATTCTGTTTCACACTAAAACCATTTGTAGACTTGTTTCAGGAAATTGATTTGGAGTTAAGGCAAACCTCTCGAATTATTAGCACAACAAAAAATGTTTATAGAGTTGTACTGAAAAATGAGAATTTTATATGTTGTTTGCTTGATCGAAGGAAACTGTCTACCTTGATTGGCTGGCCCCACTCCTGAAATTAATCTAGTTTGTGTTATCAAATTCAAATCAAAAGCCAAACTAAACACCTACTGCTCTAACTCTGAATATCAGGTGTAATGATATCTTTATGTCATCCACACACATTTTGTTGGTTTACCCATCTTAATTTGTTCATGTTAGTCACCTCATGGTCCCACTTATTTGTTGTAGTCATCCTTCCATTTCTTAGCCACACTCTTTCTTTTCAAAATGTTTGTCAACCTGTTCCATATGGCTACCCTGAGTCAATGTTTACATATTTTTAAATGTAGAATTTACTTTGATATTCACTCTTCATTATGTTAATCATAAAATCTAGCTTTATTGCATGTCATATATAAAAATATTTTTGCCCCTAATCTAAACTGAGTGAATTTAAGAGAAACACGATAACTGATAGAGGTTATTCCCGTTGTTGGTTAAAGTGTATGATTATGGTAAAAGAATAGTTTTCTTAATCAGATTTCTCCATCATGACTGTGTTTGATGCAATTTATATAACCATGCAATCTCAAAGAAGTGCCATGGACAAAATACATGACGATTGATTGTTTCCTCTTTCTTGGTCCAATGGTAATATTCTATATTATTAGGTACCGTATTACCGAGGGCGTAAATCTTCCATTCCGAGTGTTGCCAACAATCAAGGAATTGGGTAGGACACGTATGGAAGTCAATGTCAAGGTTTGTCATCCATGTTATAAGGAATGCTTATCTCTTATACTCATATTTACCTTGTTTACATTATTCTGCAGGTGAAGAGTGTCTTTGGTGCAAAAATGTTTGCACTAGGGGTTGTAGTTAAGGTTCCAGTACCAAAGCAAACAGCCAAGGCAAGCTTCCAAGTGACATCAGGTCGAGCCAAATATAATGCCTCTATTGATTGCTTGGTTTGGAAGTAAGTGCTCAACATTTGTTCACACATGTATAATTTTTGGATGTCCATGCCCTATTTTGTCCATTTTTAGAGTCAAAATGTCAAGCTCTTTTTGAGACCTTTTAATTTACCATATGTTCTATGTGCATGCAATGATATGTTATTTTTGTGTTTTATTATTATTTTTTTTTAAATTCCAGACCTTGGTCTATTCGAACTTAAATTATGGAACTCGTGGGCTGTTTTCTTTGTTTAGTAGAGGATGCTATTTACTGGCATTCCAAACTTCACAAGGTGGGAAAACTATTAGGAGTCCATCCATTTAGTGGTTTCATGATAATTCGTAGGGGAAGACCTTCCTTTTTTGGTAGTAAGGACCTATTTGTTGGGGAAATCAGCATCATTTTTAAAATTTAAACATGTTATGTAGCAATGTCGATTGGGGCATGGAGCATTGCTGGTATGATGTGATCAGAACTATAAATGGGCATTAGAGCTTTAAACTTAGAATCAAAGGGGATGTGGGGAAGTGGATAATTTTAGAAACATTTTAATTATGAGGTGTTTAGGAAGTAGGTTCTGGTTTGAGCTTCTGGGAAGATTCCAAAGCAGGTGCATTACTGTAGGTAGAAGCTTCCAGCTACTAAGATTTTAGGCTTTTAGTTTGTTAAATTTGCTTTTTTCTTTTGCTTTTCTTAATTATGATTACAAATTGTTACAAGTCTTCCTAGGAGTAGTGCATCTAGCTGATTCACTTTTTGGATAGAATTAATTACACTGCTTTTCTTGGTGCATTACTTTATGTTCGCACATCTGTGTGTTTTCATTGGAGAGCAGAATTTGAGCTGTCCTTCATGAGAATTTAATCATAAATGTTGTTAATTGCTTTTGTAGGGGCTGCATCTGCAAGGACTGCCTCTCTTTTAAATGAGTTTGCCACCAGACATTTGAATCACTTCTCTCCGTTTCACCCTGACAAATTCTTTAGGACATGTTAAATTAATATTTTATGTTGGCTTTGCTCAACTTTGATAGATTGAAGAGTATATAGTTATTAAGTGCTACTTGAGCTATAACAATAAAGTGGGCACTGCCTAGAGAAACATTGCATTAATTTTGAATTTGTCAGCTGTTTTATACTTTTAAATATTTAATGTGCAGGATAAGAAAATTTCCTGGACAAACTGAAGCGACTATGAGTGCAGAGGTTGAGTTGATTTCTACAATGGCAGAAAAGAAGCCATGGACTCGACCTCCAATTCAGATGGAATTTCAGGTTTGTGTAAAATCTTGAGTACAAAGTCTTTCGATAAAAATGCAAATTACCTTACATGCTTTACTTGAGGATTACCTTACATGCTTTACTTGAGGAACCACTTGTGGTCTTGTTTTTTGAGTTGAATAGATCATATGTTCATTGGGGTAGATTGAAATTGATAGCTTGTTTTCCCACTGTTTCCTATGCTATATCTGACAAGCAGGGAATCCTGAATTCAACAAATGGAATTTCAGTTTCCATATGATACTGCAAGTTAGCGAATGATGTAGTATGAGAATGTAAAATTTTCTCCACATCTTCACATGACAAATCCAGTTTTCTTATTGGAATTTTCAATATTATGATTGTGAAAAATAGCATTTACTGTTCTATAAGAGAGTTTTAACTTGAGCTAGTTGGAACTTTCAGAGATATTTCCTGCTTGGAAGCCTGAGTTAGGCATGCAAGTCTATATACAAGACGTGTGTGCACATTTAGTTCTTTTTTTCTTTTTTTTTTGGGTGTTGGTGTTTTTTGGGGGGGGGGGTACCTCTGATTATATATTTCTTGAAACTTCCTTTTCTTTTGGGGCTCTTTTCCTGTTTTCTTTATTTATTCTTTGGCCAGTTACGTTTAGCTGTCCATGCTGTGTGCAAAAATGAGATCATTGTATGAAGTTGCACTGTAAATCTTACTCTGCCCATCTGGTACTTTTTAGTCTGCTATTAGTTGCTTGTAGTTGCCCTATCATATTCGACCATCATGACTTGGCAAGATATTGCCACATTTTCTTATGCAGGTATCAACATGATAGGATGCTCGGTTCATAAAATAATCCTGTGTTGTGTGGACTAACTTTGAAGCTTGGTTTCACTTGTGTTTTTTATCAATCAGGGGTCTCTGCGTACATGCTGTTTGCACAAAACATTTGAAAACTGATGTTTGAAATTCTGCTGGTTTTGTAGGTTCCTATGTTCACTGCATCAGGTTTACGAGTCCGATTTCTCAAGGTATGCTTGGAATCAATGCAGCTTTAGCTGTTTTCTGTGGCTGTAGGACCTTACTAATTAAGTCCTCATTTGTCCAAAATATCTGCAGGTTTGGGAGAAGAGTGGATACAACACAGTAGAGTGGGTTCGTTACATCACAAAAGCTGGGTCATATGAGATAAGATGTTAGAATCTGTGACTGCTTTCATGCATATTGGCAAATCTGTTTGATTGGAAACCCAGCTTAACTGAACAATGTTGAGAGCAGAATGCTATGCTACATCATATGCATTTGCTGTGCCTGCAAAACAGCCTCTAGTGTTTCCTCATTGATGTGTATCTTGATAACAAACAATCTGTATGTGTTCTCTGATGCGTCCTGGTGGAGGATCAGTACAGTATTTGTAATTGCTGGAAATTGGGTTTTTTTGGTAGTGATAATGCTTTGTTTACGAGGTTTTACTGAAAGTGATCCAAAGATTATTGAAGTGAACATAACTGTTGGTTCTCATTTCCTTTAATCCTAGCTTAAATTCTCAAGCGAGCTATAACTAGATTTTCGATGTAACACCTCATGTTAGTGGCCTTGGATGCGTCTCGGAATGCGCTTCACCATAGATTGATGGTTAAATATTATCAATGGGAGATGTCGGATACTTGTAGGTGACAAAAGAGCAGCATTATGTTATCAGTGTAATGGATTCTAATATAAGATCACGCTATTACAGATTATTAAGGCAACTAGAACAAACTAAACTAGCTGGGCATCTAATCATCTTATCAGATCTATCTAATATAACCCGGCTTTGTTACTGTCAAGTTAGGCAGACCGCAACCTTAGTACAATTACAATGATCTTGTCTGTGACCGGCAATTGGTCTAAATTATCCCACTAAAATGTTATTGGATTCGTGCATTGGGCCAGTATCAGTATACTGACGATAAGATTACAGGTTGGGTTAGGTGTATATTCTCGTAAGTATTCAGGAATGGTTTCGAAAAAAAAAAAATCTACGTATCCAAACAAGCGCCAATGTATTTTTATGTGTGAACCAACCTAATGTTAGTATAGAACCATGACCCTAGCCCCATGCTAGACACGGGTCTAACCTTTTTGATTGCCGTCACTCAACTACCCTAGTCATAATTAGCCATTAGCTTTAGCCACCTCCACAAATCTTGTAGCTTCAACATTTTTGATAATCCCATGGTTCCATTCAAACTGGTTTTGTCGTATGTTGTGGTCATAACTGGTTTGATCCACCAAACTACGTTTGTCAACCTGACACTTCCGCTTCAACTGAATGATTTGATCCACATAATGCAAGTTATCATAACTGGGTTTTCAGTAAAATTCAAATTTAAGCTATTACATTAAGTTATCTTTAGTTTCTTAATGATTGTCTAGTTTTCTATATTTTTTTTTTAAAATGATAGCTATGAAACATAGTTTCTGTAAAATACATTTTCGAAACAGGAGCAGAACTGTTTCATATAACTCATTTTTCAAGATTTATGATTTACCGATTTTGACAAAACAAAATTTATGAAAACAACGAAACAATTATTTTTATAAGATTTATTTATTTTAATTTTCTTATAAACTTTCTGTCACGCCCCAAATCCGGGACATAACACGGCCATGCTACCGAGAGATGGAACCCACGATAACACGAAGCCAATTCATCATAATCATCTAAAATCCGTCAAATAAAAAGATTCAATTCTATTATTCATCAAATAATCGAACCAATATGGGTTCAGAGCATCTAAATCCAAAAGCAAGTACTAACCCGAATCTACAAATTCATGATTATAAAATAAATTAAACTTCTGTTGTCAAATTTTTCAGCTTGCTATGCCGATCTTCAAGCTTGAATTCCTTTTTGCCGATCCTAACCTTATTTCTCTGTTCAAACAAAAAAGAAAACAAAAAAAATATGAGCTACACTAGCCCAGTAAGTAGAACTTGCACTTCCTTATCGGATCAAGCATAGGTTTTTCATGATAATACAATATTTAGAAAATAACAGATAATACAAAATAAAGTATTTCATAGAGCATGTAACAAAACAAGTTTTAAACCCATCATGCATGCATAAATCATGTATATTTCACAATCATGAATCGTAAATCATTTTCATCATGTATTCATGTCATGTTTCAAAACATTGCTCACAGATATTCGTGCTAAGGTCACTATTATACCCGTGACAGGGCCATGTTTCTTAATCGACAGAGTTCTTAATTCATGTGCCAACTTTATACCCGCTGGCAGGGCTATGTTTCGTGTGGATGCTAGCTCCGGATGTCGACCTTCCCGAAGGGATTCATTCATAGCCATCTGAGAGCCTTTGAAATCTTTATATCTTTTTCTTAAAGCATACATATACATAGATGGAAAAACAATGAAATTCATACTTCATAATCATGCTATTTTCATAAAACATGTTCATAAAATCAATGCTCATAATAAAACATGCTCTTTCATATCACATATGCCGATCCTTATTTTATGAAAAATTATGATTTCATCAATAGCAATTCTTTGCATAAAAATATGATCATTTAAAAATAAATAAGGAGCATAAGATCCACTTACTTCGTTCATCTTAGATCTTCGGACTTCGTTAGAAGAATCAGCTAATCCTATTTAAAATATCAAATCATTATCAAATTCTAATCCATAAATATAACAAGATTAAATCATAAGGAAAGAGGACTGTTGTCCGGATGTGTCGGACCATCCAGATACCAGGGCAATTCAGGATCTCTGATCTGAGGGTCAGATTCAAGTGACTTGATCAAGAAATCGTGAGGCACAAATCGAATTAAAGTCAAGATCAATCAATAGGGTTCTTTAATAAATTTGAAAGATCTTTGATACGATCAGATCAGGTTGACATACAGCACGGATATCAAAGCAACTTCAGATCTTGTTAGAGTCAAAATAAGCTTTTAAAAGATGAAGGCATGACTCGATACAGGATTCATAGACTTTTTTTTTTAGAGAGAGAAAGTTGGTCATGAGAGAGAAAGTAGAGAGAGAGAATCTTCGTATCCTTTAAAAATGGCAATCATGATTGAGATCATCAGAGGTCATATCAAGGTGACTTAATATAGATTAACCATGATTGATATTATCAATTTTGAAGAAGGATCGGATCAGGATCTAATCTACTGCACGAATTTCAGAGCAGTCTCAGATCATCATATTTTCATCTTAAGTTTATCCTAGGGTCTGTGATGCAATCAGAGAGAGAATGACCCTAGGGAGACGAAATCCATAATGAGAGAGAAAGATCTAGAGAGAGAAAATAAGAAGAAAATCTAGAGAGAGAAAATATAGAGAGAAGGTAGAGAGAGAAAGTCTAATTCTAGAGAGAGAGACTTAAGAGAGAGATGAGAAAAACTTTCTCTCACATGTATTTTTTTATTATTATATTTTTCTTTTCTTTTTCTTTTTCTTTTTCTTTTTCTTTTTCTTTTTCTTTTTAGAGAGAGACAATAGAGAGAGAGAAAGAGAGGAAAGAGAGGGAAGAGAGGAAAATTTTCTCTTTTCTTATTATTATTATTATTATTATTATTATTATTATTTTTCTATTTTATATTTTCTTTGCTTTTTTTTTTCTTTTTCCTTTTTCTTTTCTTTTTCTTTTTCCTTTTTCTTTTCTTCTTCTTGGGCTTTTCATTGGGCCGAAACAGGGGACCTTGAGGTCCCTGTGCCTTGATCGGCCGATCACGGCCATCTCATGGCCGGTGGTGGCCGGCGGCAACGGCCGACTCTCCCGGGTTCGGAGAGACCAGGGCCGGCGGTCGGCGTGACCGTCGGCGTCGGAAAATCAGAGGAAAGAGGCGGCGAACAGGGGGTTTCCTTCTCCAACTAAATCCGGCGACACCCGTCGCCGGCCATCGTGCTCACAGGCACGGGAAAGAAGGGAGAGAAGAGAGGGAGACCTTACCACAACCTCCGGTGACCCCCACCGGCGAGAAATCGCGGCGAACACGGGTCGAGGAGTCGCGGCTTCAAACGAAAAAATCGGAGAAAAATCTCCGGCAATCGACGGCGACTGAAGGGTCTACCCATAGAGGAGAGAGGGGGGTTTCTTATAGGGTTCGTCCTAGGATCTTTTAATGGCCCTAGGACTCCGATTTTTGATCGGAGAAGAGGAAGACTCCGATCGGGAGTCTTCCTGCTCTGTTTATCTTTTTTTTTTTTTTCAAACCGGGCTAGTGGGCCGGGCCTTCACACTTTCTTAATAAGACTTGTCAACTAAACAGCCTCTTGGATAACAGCATTCACCTAAAGCAAGTTGTAATGTCTAGAATTTATAAATTACCAAGATAAAAGATAAAGATTCGCAGTAATATGGTAAATTTCAAATCCTTTTATGTCCCCTCACATATAACTTGTTATACGTCATTTCAACCAACTTAATATATGCCAAAAAACCATGATAATTTAATATTATCATATCACATGAAAGATCTTATTCATTTTTTTTCAAGACAAGTCTCTTTTATCATATTTATAATACTAGCTCACAACTTCATTCTTCTCCCAAGTTTTGCTATAAATAGCCCTCCATCTCAACACAAGAGATTGAACGATACTTTACAATGAACAGAACCTATTAGCAATCTACCGTTGAAGTCCAAAGTCTGCTTCTACCAATTCATTATTCTGAACTAAAACCACTCCCTGATGGTACTTAAAGAGGAGTTATTAAAGAAACAAAACATTAAACTTCCCCCTTCCTTCTCTTACTCCTTATAATATTCCATGCGGTCTAAATCCATTTCATAGAGGAAATAAACCAGATCCAATAATATCTCACAATATTAATGCTTTTTTGATTCTTCAATCCTGTTTGCTCAAAATTTGATGAGCAGTATTTAGTTAGTTTCACCGAGGGCTGTCCATGTGGAAAGCTTTTATGCTAATTGGGGGTGGCAATCAGATCAGGTCAGTTTGGATATACGTAGGGTTGGATATAGGTAGAAATAAAAATTTATCAATCCGAATCCAATCTATTCATTAAATAAGTCAAAAATTCAAGATCTGAACCTAACTTGTTTATTTAACAAGTAACTCAATTAGACCTATACAATCATTTATTAAACGGATCAAGTTAAATGAGTTAAACAGATTATGAGGATTTTTAACAGGCTAAACAACTCAAATAAATCAAGTTAAATAGGACAAAATGGGTTAAACAGTGTTTCAATAGGTTAAACAAGGTATAAATAGATTAAATGAGTTAAATAGGTTATACGACTGAACTCAAGTATCAAACAGGTTAAAAGGAAAAATCAAATCTGACTCAAATATTAAAAGGGTTAAATAGGTCAACTTATTTATGCCTCGAATATATTTAGCTGAAACTCAAATTTATTTATGATAAGTTAAACATGGGTCGGATTGATGAATCAGATCATATTTTGCCTATTTTAATACCAATCTTGTTGCAAATATGCACTCCAAAAAGGAGGCAATTGATGAAAAAGGAACAATCTTACTTTCTAATCCAAAATATCTATTTACTAAAATTGTTAAAAGAATTAAGATGGATTAACTAATATTTACAAGGGGAATTACTTGTAAATTTATCAAAGACCTCATCTCCCTAAGCATGTGAAGTAGCATTAAGAATTCAAGAAAAAATAAAGGGGTTGCATCTACTCTAGAAATATTGTGACAACATGAAGATGATAATGGAGAAGATGAAAGATCTGGTACAATTAGTCCTTACAAAACTGGGAAGGATACTTCAATCTCCTCCTTGATTTTGTCTGTTCATTTGTTGTTTTTACTTGTACTGATTACTAAGCTTTTTTATTCTCAATTAATTTTGTAGTCGATGCATATCCACCATTTACCATTAGTTTTTTTGACCATCACAATATTCGCAAGCCAATCCGGATAGGTCATCTCGAGGATAAAGTCAGCTACTAGCAATCTGTCAACCTCCTCATCGATGGTCTTTTATCGCTTAAGAGCGAAACTT
Source organism: Elaeis guineensis (assembly GCF_000442705.2). Lineage (NCBI taxonomy): Eukaryota > Viridiplantae > Streptophyta > Magnoliopsida > Arecales > Arecaceae > Elaeis > Elaeis guineensis. The sequence continues at coordinate 15,836,608 of NC_026004.2, read as the reverse complement.
CTTTTCTTTTGTCTCATCGACTTGTGCTTGACGTCGACATTTAGTCGGTAGATAATTACATCAGGTGGGATGCCTGACATATCTGAGGCAGATCAGGCGAAGACATCCATGTTCTTCTTCAGAAAGTTGACCAGCTTCTCCCTCAGTTCGTCACTCAAGAAAGATTCGATCAGAACTGAGGGAGAAGCTAATCAACTTTCTGAGGAAGAATACAGATATTTTCATCTGGTCTGCCTCAAACATGCTGGGCATCCCACCTGATGTAATTATCCACCGACTAAATATCGACACCAAGCACAAGCCAGTGAGACAAAAAAAAAGTTTTACTTCCGAGCAATAGAAGGCCATCGACGAGGAGGTCGACAGATTGCTAGCAGCCGACTTCATCCGCGAGGTGACCTATCCAGATTGGCTCACGAATGTTGTGATGGTCAAGAAAGCTAATGACAAGTGACGAATATGCATCGACTACACCGATCTAAATAAAATTTATTCGAAGGACTGCTTTTCACTGTCTCTAATTGATCAACTGATCGACATCACTCGGGCCATCAGCTGCTCAACTTCATAGATGCCTTCTCTGGCTACAACTAGATTCGAATGGCATTGAAGGATGAGGAGAAGATGATGTTTATCACCAACAAAGGCTTGTACTACTACAAAGTCATACTTTTTGGTCTCATAAACATCAAGGCTACATATCAAGTCAATAAAATCTTCAAGAATTAGATCGATCGTAATATGGAGGTCAATATCGACGACACGCTCATCAAAAGTAAGAAAGCTGCTCTCCCTATCTATGACTTGGTGGAAACTTTCGATGTCCTAAGGGGACATTGAATGAAACTGAATCCAACTAAGTTGCTTTCGACGTCACATCGAAAAAGTTTCTTGGTTTCATGATGATGAAGCGAAGCATCGAGGCCAACCCCAAAAAGATCAAGACGGTTCTCGACATGAAGCCCCCGATCTCTTGGTGGGATATTCAAAAGCTGGCAGGACGCATTGTGTCTTTGAGCTGGTTCATCTCTAGATCTGCAGAGTGGTGCCTCTCCTTCTTCAAAATCCTCAGGTAGATGGACTTCACTTGGATGGAGGAATATTGTCAGAAGGCTTTCAATGACCTGAGACGGTACTTGAGTTTTTCTCCACTTCTGACAAAGCCAAATACTGACGATGAATTACTTATGTATTTAGCTGTGACTCTTGAAACTGTGAGCTCGATACTTGTTCGAGAAGAAAATAAGGTATAGAAATCGATCTACTACATAAGTCAAGTGCTACGCAGGATAGAAGACAGATATCTCTGGATTGAAAAGATGGTCTTGATGATCATCACGATGACTCAGCGACTGCGATCTTATTTTCAGGCCCACTCAGTGAAGATCCTGACTGATCTCCTCCTGAGGACTCTACTTCAACGACCAGACACTTCGGGGAGGATGGCCAAGTGGACCGTCGAACTCAATGAGTTCGATCTCTCTTATGTTCTACGATCCTTGATGAAGGCTCAGATACTCATCGACTTTGTTGTCGAGTACATTCTGATCGATGACAGTCAAATCGAGGATTGTCCCTGAGAAGAAACTTCAGAGCCTGCATAGATTCTACATGTGGATGGAGCCTCAAACATCCAAGGCTATGGCACAAGTCTTATTTTGACCAATATTGATGGGATGGTGACTGAGTGTGCTCTTCGATTTGGCTTCAAAGCTTCTAATAATCTAACTGAATATGAAGCTCTGATAATCGGACTGAAGATCACCAAAGATCTCGATATGAAATGTCTAAGGATGTTCACGACTCGCAGCTGGTCGTCAGACAATTTTGAGGAGAATATGAGGCTTGAGATCCAATTCTCTCTAGATATTTATAGAAACTCAGATCTCTGTAAATAAATTTTTATTACTTCGAGGTCTACCATATTCTCCGCTCGAAGAATTTTCGAGCTAATTTTCTATCCCGACTCGTCACATCTGGCTGCAGTGAGTTAGAGAGGATCTTTATCGAGCATCTCGAAACTCTAATTATTGACTCCAAAATGAAAGTTCACCAGGTTCAGGTCGATCATGAACCTAGCTGGATCGATCCGTTCATTGAGTTCTTGATCAACAAAATCTTGCCAACTGATCCTACTAAGGCACACTGAATGAGGAGATTGGCGGTCTGATATGTGATTATCAACGCCCAACTCTATTGGAGGTCAACGTCTTTGCCCCTGCTTAAATGCCCTCGGCCCTCTGAAGCTGACTACACTCTTCAGTAGGTGCACGAGGACAATTGCGACAACCACTTGGGGGGCAAGTCACTATCCTACAAAATACTGTGACAAGAATATTATTGGTCGATCATGTAGAAGGATATTGCCGACTTAGTGCAGAAATGCAACCAATGTCAGAGGTTTGCCAATGTCCAAAGACTTTCATCAAGTCAATTCACGACCATCTTGGCACCATGGCCATTTGATCAGTGGGGAGTCGATATACTTGATCTTTTTCCGCATGTCAGTGGACAAAAGAGGTTCATCATTATTGCCATCGACTACTTCACCAAGTGGGTGGAGGCCGAACCACTGGTGCAGATAGTGAAAAAGAAGACCATCGACTTTCTATGAAAATTCATCATCTGCCACTTTGGACTACCCCGAGTGATCATCACCGACATTGCCCGATAATTCGGCAATATCATATTTGAAAAATTCTGTGCAAAATATCACATCATCCATAAATTTATCTCGATTGGGCATCCGCAGTCTAATGGAGAATCGATGTGACTAATAGGATAATTCTACAAGATATGAAGACAAGAATCGGTTAAGCTAAAGGATGTTGGGTTGATGAACTTTCCAGCGTCCTATGGTCTTACTGAACAACTCCTCGGATCTCGACCGGAGAGATCCCTTTCAGACTGGCATTCAGGATGGAAGCTGTAATCTCGATCGAAGTCGGTCTATCTTCGACTCGGGTGGAGCACTACGACGAACGAACCAATTCAGACAAGCGATGAACTGATCTGAATTTGCTTGATGAGACCTGAAGACAAGTCCAACTGAAGATGGCTCCCTATCAGTAAAGCATAGCTTGATATTATAACTCCCGAGTTAAGCCCAAGATCTTTCAAGCCGGAGACCTAATCCTCAAGAGAGCCGAAGTCTCCAAATCGACCAAGCAAAAAAAATTATCTTCGATTTGGAAAAGTCCCTACAAGGTTTCGGCAGTTCTACAACTTGAAGCATACAAGATCGAGAGTTTGGACGGCACGAAGATTCTTTGGATCTGGAACGTTGAGAATCTATGGATGTATTATCAATAGTAACACCTTATAAATAAAAATTTTTCTTTTCTACAATTCTGTATTAAACAACTCAACTCTCGAAGGCTTAACCCTCGGCCAAATTAGAGCTCACCTCGACTTGATCTGAGGCATGATGATGGGAACCCTTGGTCAAGGATCAAGACCGCCTCAATGAAATTCGAGGTGCAGCAAACGACGATGCTCCTCTACTACGGAACAACCTACAACAAAAATACTTGTCAAGGACCCAAGTCATCTCGACAGTTTTCGAGGTGCAATGCAGTCAAAACGTCGATAAGATGCTAGATCACCTCGACAAAATTCAAAGTGCAACAGCAGTACTGATGAGATACGAGGTCATCCCGACAAAATTCGAGGAGAAACTCCTAAGATGTCATCAGGAAGTCCCTCCAAAATGAGTTGACTGTGATCTCGACGAGACCGACACTATGGGGGGCAGGTGACTCGGGATGTTCCTCCAACTCAAAAAACTCCCCCAGATGTCAGCAACTTAGTCATTGGTATCTGATATGATGTTATTCAGCTAATGGCCATTCAACAAAGCTGTGAAGTCCAACAATTGTTAGCGTGCCAAATATGGTCAAAGGGCTGCAAGAGTATAAGCTACAGTTCGCAACGCAGACCCAAATGAAACCCGACATTATTCGGCTAATGTCCGTTTAACGGAGCCATGGAGTCCGACAACTATTAGCATGCCAGCTATGATCGAAGGATCACTGGAGTATAGCTTCAGTTCGCGGTGCAGGTCCAGATGAAAAAAGTTGTGGTTAGTCGGCTTATCCTCAATTAACTAAGGATCAGTTGATCCGAAATGAAGTGAAAGTACGACCATGCTCCACCTCAACTACCGTGCTTCAAACTCGATGAGATGCTCCATAGAACGGCAACCCCCGCTCCAAGACAATAAGTCCGTTGGTGCGGCTTCCAAGGATGGTCATCAGAAAATACTACTCAGACCCACACATCGGTTAACTCCTTTCGCCTGATGAAAATTATGTAGTCAGACTCAGCAGTTAGGGAGCAACTGTTAGGATAGATCCTCGTCACATAACCGATCTCAACCGAAGGTCATCTCGAGAAAAGATGACCTCATCAGAAGATAGTCCCTAAACAGTCGGTCCCACCAGAAGACTGATCCCGTTTGAAAATTGAGATCGATGAAAGTCCAACCTCAACATCACCTGAAAATGGCTAGTCCAAGTTGGAGACTACACTGGCCATCGATCAGCTTATTTCTCCAGTGGCATCGATGAGAAACCGATGTACTTGCCTATCACGACAGTCCTGATTTTCTGATCCACAGATTGGGTTCTTCAGCTGCCTACAGTGCCTGATACTTCTGGTCGGTCATATACCGACCTGACTTACCAACCCTACTTAGCGAGTCTGAGACTACTGGCACGCGGATCACTCACCCCGGACTACTTCCAATCAATTAATTTCATCTTGCTCCAACTAGTGACCGATCTGGATATCGACATTGACCCAACAGCGGGTGGTCAAGTGAGGCTGCCATGCGGTCATGTCGAGTCACATCAAGTTGCATCATTCTGAAATCATACCCTAAGCGCTCTACTCCGCACCGTAATAGGACACTATAAAGTCATTAATTATGCCACATATGCACTATAAAGCCCACTGTCGCGACCATCGACACGTCGGACAAAGAGCATACCCATTGACAAGGTCATTTAAAGATGCCATCATGTGGCTTCATATGACAGGATGCTATTGAAATATATTTTCATCTTTTCATCCTTCATCCTACTCTCCCTATAAATGAAGGTAATAGAAGACTCCCAGGAGGTACGTCTATTCCAAGACTCAGAGCTCAAAACTCTGCCTCACTCGCTACTCTATCTCTTGAGCTGAAAACTGACTTGAGCATCGAAGTGTCTTCGCTGGAGCCATCTTCGGTGTAGGCTTTTCTTACAGGTCTCTTCGCTGCCGTCGGACGCTGTCGGCCGATCTTTTCGTCTGATCCGAGTTGATCTTACCTCCGTTCATCGTACTGTGAACCCTTGCTTCCGTTCTTGGCCCTCTCAACTGTGCCCTCTCTTCGACGAGCGGTCTTTCTCCATCAATTTTCTATCGTTCTGCACTTGGGCACGACGATCCGACTACCCCACCAAAAACGAGCCGCAACAAGTTTATTTATTTCCTAAATATTTGTGAATCTCTTTGCTCATTTGCAAATCTCCCTGCTCATCTTGTTAAAAAAAATGGATTAAAATTAATTAATATATATCTTAGTTGTATACAAATTGAAACTCCATTTTCGTAAACCCAAATTTACATTTTATGCCTCATTTTCTCCAATCCCCCTCAATTTCTCATTTCTTCTATCTTTTCCTCATGATATTTATATAGTTCTTCAATTATTCTAACATGTGATATCATTTATCTACGTTATAAGGGATCATCATTTATGGATTAATAAAAGCCTTCATATATTTAAGCCATGATGTGAAAGAAACAAATTGAAAATTAAATCCATTATCTTTCTTTCAAAATTTGTACTCTATAAAAAAGATTTGTCAATCTCACTTCTGAAACCATCTTCTTCTCCTATAATTGGGCAGTCTTGATGAGTTGAAATTAAGAAGATGATGATTGCATAACAGTTAAACAAAGAATCGCATATTGATTTTATTTTAAACTATTGATGGGATAGGATGGTTTCAATGCCAGTGGTTTTTTTAGAAGTTTCATAGTTCATCCATGAGGAAGGAAATATGGCTAAAACCATAGTTATTTGATAATTTTATATTAACTTTCTCAGAAGTGAAATTCAGTGCTAACATCTCTACCTATTTACTATATGTCACTCTTTAGATTATTACCATGGATCATAGAGTAAATTGATTCATACCGACGATTCTTTCTCTAGAGTGGGACTTCGTCTACCAACAGCCTCTCTTGTAAAGTAAATTAGAGGATAGTGTGCACGCAACTAGATGAAGGTGGGCTCAGAGTAAAAGACGCCTCTCGATTAAACACTTCACTTCTTGTTAAATAGGGTTGGAAGATACTTTCAAAAGATATAGGTCTCTGAAGCAAATAAGTGCAGTTCGCTTATCATAAAAAAGTGAAGCTTTCCCAAGCTAGAAACCAATCAAATATCATTCTAATTTGTGGTGCAATTAATGTCATTCATTCTCTATCAGCTTTTTGGAATAGGATTCAGCACATCATAGGGAATGGTCAAGAGACTCTATATATCCTGGAGAGATAATTGGTTATGTGATGCACCGCTTCAAGTCATCTTTCCTAATCTTTACTCAAGTAGTAGGAATAAGAACACAACCGTCACTCAGCTCTTCAATCAGCGGAAATGCCATTGGAAGATAAAGCTAGCTAGCTCCCTCCCAACTCTTGCTCAGTAATCAGGTTTAAATTTACGCTTCTTACTTCACTCCTAGATACTGCCACCTTGAACCTTGAAGATGATCAAGTCCACTAGAAACTTGAAACAAATGATACGATCATAACTTCTTCTATGTATTTCTTCGTCAACTCCAAAGGTATCAAATTCTACTTTACTCTAACTCTATGGAAGATTGCTGCCTCGCTGAAAATCAAATGCTTCATGTGGTTGTGTTAGAGAAATAAGCTCAATACCGGAGAACTTCTAGGTAAAAAGCTCGACCAAAACTTAGAAAATTGTACAATATGTGAAGAAGCTCTAGAAACCATAGATCATTTGTTCTCCAATTATTATCTTTTCTCTAATATTTGGAAATTATTCTGATCATCACTTTGAGTTCTTCATCCTCAAGCATCGTTCAATTTTCTCTCAAATAAATGGATTCTAAAAACTTTCTCCAAGAGATCTCAACCCATCATTTTGATACTGATGGTAAGAGTGGGGTGGTCATGCTGGAGAGAACGCAATGCAAGACTTTTCCTTCACAAAGCCTCTTCTCCTGCTTTCATGGTGTCTAATGCTCTAAATCACTTCAAAGACTGGTTTATCCCGTGTAAATCAAAGGAGGTTGCCAATTTTAAAAAGATTTGGATGGCAATCAAACGAGCCAATGTTCACCTTATGTAACCACTGTTGTAAATTTTCCTGAGCAATCTATTTCTATATCTTTTCAGAACCTGTAAATATTCTCATATCCTCTTTTTTCAATAAAGGATTGGTGGCTATTCCTTAGCCTCCATTATCATCCACAAAAAAAAAACTTTCTCGATAGTGAAATATAAAAACTTTTCATCCCAGTCCCTTATTTTGAATATGGTGAAATTGTTATGTAAATCATGAATGGATTGCCTGTATTTTTAACATACCATGACAAAGATAGTAGATTATCTCTAAAATATTTTGCTAATCGATAATAGTGGTCGCCTCCCTGCATCCCAAGCTTGTTGCTTTATAGAATGAGTTGTTGATTGTATCATGAGTGTTGGTTGTTATCTGAAATATCACTTTTAGACTCCTTTAAATTCACAACCATGTTTATTATTTACTCCTAATGCAATTAAATGATATCGAATGCAATTAATTCTCTTTCATCAAAGTCTTCTTTTGTGTAATATCTGCATATGATATCTCCCTCCGATAATATATACATAAGTTGCAATGGATGCATGTGACATACATGTGCCGATCAACTAGTTTGTTATCAAAATGGGTTCCTAATTAATATTTTGATGCGGCAACTTTATTTTCACTCAATCATCAGACGAACAAAAATTGGATGCACCATATACGTACGTACCTATTTCTGTGACACGTACGGTATACATGTCATTGATTAACTGAAAGCTCTATTGATTCAAAAAGTAGGGAACTCATTAGACTTGATAATCATTATTGTTCTAATAAGTTAATTTATGGACAATTTCGTATGCTCATCACCAAATGCACATGTACTATAGTTTTCATATGAAAGTCTTTCATATGAATGCAGTATTTATAATAGGCAGACCCACGTAAATTTTGGCCTCTAGAATTTCAATTGATGTCCAACAGCTCTCAAGCAATGCCAAAGCCCTAACTATGCTAGCATTGTTAATCCACTAAGTAATCCTTGTGCATTTTGCACAAGTCTTTAGGTAGGAGTGCCAAGAATTTTTTTATGCTGTTTTAATTGTAAGTATAGCATCAGGATCAATAGAGCTAGGTTAGATAAATTCTGGAAAAGAAAGTAATTTGACACTTTCCTGGCATGAGCAAGTAGGAGCGCAACAATTTTAGTTCCTTTGTGTATGTTTATATATCAATTTTCATAACTCCCACATAACAAGTATCATCAATTTTTGCAAAACGCATGATAACTTATAACAATTTTGAGAATATGACTTCGCATTTTGTTTCTAAAAATGTTTTTATGGGACTTAGATCTTCATAGAGTTCGGTTGCATGCAATAATCCATGCATGGTGAATACAAATGTGGTATAGTAAAATAGGATTATCCTCTTCATAAAATGTAATGTCACTTGAATGTTCTAAGAGGTGAACGCCTTCTGGTCTTGTGATGGCATGGTGCTCAACATCTTTAGGGGGCATCTAGGATTATTTTTTAGTGGGATATGGGTAATCATTGTCAGATAGCCATCAATGAGTTCTAACGTCAATATCTAGAATACCTTATGACAAACCATTTCTGTGCTTTGTGCAATCTCTGGGGTGAGAGCTAAAGATTTATGACAATGCTTACCACAACCATATATGCGTACACTCCTCGTTTAGTGCAGTGCTATCTTCAGATGATCTTCCTTGTACTAAGTTTCTTTTTTGCTTCAAAAATCGCATGAATGGAGGATCATAAAGCTTTCCGTGGAGGATCATAATATTTTCTTTCATCCAAAAACAAAGAAAGACAGCAAGCTGTCATATTAATGGTCTGAATGGGTATGCAAAATGTGCAAGTATAACATATTCGTTTAGGAGATAAAGAATAATAAGAAGAATAATTTTCTTTTGTGGAGAGATGGAAGCAAAGGAAAATAATAGCCAGAGAAGAAAATTTGTTCCCTTCAAGTTATGGAAGATTTTAGCAGACAACTAGATGATGAATATTGCGAGGGTCGAAGAAGAAACTAGTGTGAAAGTATGTTGACTAGTTCTCGCAAGACTACCTCGAGGTCTTCTTAACCTGGAATTTATCAGTATATTTGGACCATCCACATGCCATTGTCAAGCACAAGAAATCTTTTGTGTTGTGGTTTACTCTAAAATTATGTAATGCTTGTGTGCTGCCTAGTTATAATATGGTTTACATTCTTCTGGTGTGAGAAGTTGAACCAAGGGAAGAATGTATAGTAAGTATCAACGATATGTCAATATCATCACAAATTACAATCATGTCCCAATAGAACCACCTGTATCTCCTGTGCTTGATGTGATAGGTGATCTTTCCTATTCCTTCTAGCCTTTAAACATTATGGAGGGAAAAGGACTTTCTTTTTCTTTTTAGTAGAAAGAGAGCGCAGAACATTTGAGTTGGTCCTCACTATTACATTACTTGGATCAACAAAATTAATGCAGCACTGTAGGAATAAATACTTAAAAAGAAAAAAAGCGGCAAGCCTTTGCAAATTATTTAATCATATCATTCTATGAAATAGGCATCTTTGCTGCACTGATGGAGATAATACTGCCTTCATTCAATTTCTATGCAAGAGTGATGCTGGACCTACCGACCTTATGCCATGCAGGTTGGGCATACGATTAGCTTTTTCTGCCAATTTTTTTAGTATATTTAGTACGGTTAAATAATTTAGTTGCAACTGCAACGCGATACCACTAGCTAACATAATTAGAAAGAAGACCCTTTGATGTGTGGCCCTTGTGGTGTGAAGGAAATATTGTCCTCCAAGCATAAAAAAATCACTACTTTTTTTGGGGTGGGTGGGCTTGGAGGTTGGTGAGGGTCTGGATTTCAGTGAAGTACGAATGCTATCATGTGAGAAGGAAAAGAAAGATAATGAAGTTACTGTTGTTTTTTCATCATCCAATATTCATAATTACCAAATGCTGGTAACCTAGGAAAGATAAGAATCTATAGTGAGTTTCAAATGATCTTGTCTAGTGTCCAGTGTCATCTTTAGTCTGCATTCCTTCTTTCTAAACTTAATTGAATTGTCAAAACTAATCCTAAGTAGATTCCCAAGAAGAATGCTCCATCAAGAAAGACTAGATCTTTACTTCATGATCGGACTATGTTAACAAGCAGTAGTCAAAACACATTAATTTTTTCCTTCAATGAAGAAAGGATGGCTGTCAAGTTTTGTCCAACATCCTTAGAGGTACAAAATGATTCAATGGGCTACGGACTTTTTCTTGAAACTTCACAATTAAGACCAGACCTGTTGCCAAATCTACATGCAATTATCTGGTGAAAAGGAATTTAAGTTCTTGTATATTGACTCCTAGATGGTGACAAGCATTCTAACCATTGAAGTCCATGGAACATAAGTTCGTATGTTTGCTATCTGAGGGAAAAAAAGCATAGATAATATGAGAGGCAGATTGTTCTCAAAAACCCCATTTAAAGACTTATGGAAAAGGGCAGGAGAAATTGATATGTCTAAGCCTCCAGACAAAGATGATGAGGATCACATCAAGAAGAGAGCACAAAAGAAGCAATCCTTGTAAATCATTGTATCAGTGTTGCTATGTAATGTTTGTCTAGAATCCAAAGGTAGCATGTAATTAAGTTCTTGCAGCTAGTCAACTGGCATGAGAGATAAGAACCTTTAAGATGTTTCTTATTTTCAAATTGTTCCTTAGTTTACGAATAATCTAACTAGAGAAATCAAGTCCTGAACGAGGCTCAACCATAAAATCTGAAGGCCAATTAGTACCTAACTCTACATAAACAAAAACAAAACATCCCAAACTCCCCTATACTTGAAAAGAATCTTATGAAAATAAGGCAAAATAAAAGATTTTAAGTGTAGGCGAACATGCAATCCTTATAGGTGATCAAAAAGGTATGATTTCCGGACAACATTGAGGCATATGAATGTGCAGTGTGCGCTACCTTTGTCCTAGTTGGGGTTCATTTTAGTCATACATTCAAGGGAGAGAAGAAACAGTAATGTTGTCAGATCATGACTTATCTGATGCAATTGAATTAGAACCAGTTAATCTGATCCAAAACCCTAACAAGGGGAACTTCCAAAATCAATTATACAACACGATGAAGCATATATTACTGCATATCATGCTCATATATAGACTTATTTATTTAAGTAGATGACGTTAGAACAAACATGTCAGCTTAGCAAAAATAAAAAATCAAGTTAAATATACGCATGATTTAGCATTCTATGTAAGCATAAATCTTAGTATGAGAATTATTAATTGGTTGTCAGGATAGACCTGATTGAATATAATCCAGCAAATTGGATTGTCAGAACTAAATCTTCATTTGGATGGAGGAACTTTGAAGGTGTGTCATTCTTGTGGTCATGTTTCTCTATTTATAATGTTAGAAAGAAAATATTTGACCCACTCCTGAGATGAAAGAAGACAGTGAACAAGAACAAACATTAGATCAATAGGCATAATTCGCTTCTCATATTAAGTTATATCCACACAAGAGCATAATTTAAGGAATTTTCATTCTGTTCAAGCATAAGTTTAGATATTCATGACTCCCACATTCTAATTTTTGCGTTAGCACCCCAAGAAAGACAAGTTGAAATTAAAGGAAAGAAAGATCTTCTCAAAAACGAATTGAAGGGAAGGCAAAAAAAAAGAGGAAACTTTGAGCTGCTCCATGTTAAAGTATTTTTCTAGATTTACCCAAAAAAAAAAGAATTTTTGTAGGCTTTTGAATGCTGTCATTAATTTATTGCATACATCAAATTATCTTGAATATCTTCATGGAGATGTGAATAGATATGGGGTGAGCTCAGCAGGAATTGCACTCATGCCCTTCTGCTGTCCTCTTTTAGGGTTTCATCAAAAAATTCTACAAATCAACATGGTATATTTAATAACAGCACGAAGAGTTGTTAATTATGCATAATATCATGAAGACAATCATGACCTGAACATTCCTCAGTTAAATGCAAAATGTCCAATGGGTGTATTGGAAACTTGGGGGTAGAGAAATCAAGATGTAAGTGATGAATCTTGCAGACTATATATATAATCATCTGGCAAAAGCACTGGGACAGAAGGACCCTCTAGGAGGCATGAATTGTAAGATCTTAATGCTTTCTTCGAGATCTGTCAAGATGATGATAGGGACCAAGCAGCCAAAAGGCCTCCTAACCTTTTGCTTCTCGCCAACATGCCCAGATTTGATGGTTTCATGAGCGTCAAACACAAATAAGTACACCAATAAACCAGATTTTCCAGGAGCAAGTAGAAAAAAACAAGAACTTTGATCACCACACAACCTCCCATGCACCGTGTAATTGGCTTTAGCCACTGGATGGAATGTTGCCACCACGATCTCCAAGGAGCAGCAGATCATTAAGGGGGAAAAAAATATCAAAAAGGTTTATATGGTTATATATATTATACTTGATTTTCCCACTCCTGATCATGTATATCAAATTTTCGAGTAACAACAAAATGAGGAAAGAACGGTTGCAAGAATAAAGAATACTCCCCAGAATTATTAAACAGTAGTAAGAGTGCTGTCTAAGATTACTTAATCTTTTAAACGAAAAAGAAACAAGGAGACATGATGAAACCTAGGCTTTGGAATGACCGAAATGACTTGAAACAACCAAACAATGTCATGGATATAAGAGCCAACGTTTGCTCCTTTCGGTATCATGCCATCCACGTAACTCAAAGGAATCCATATGTGTCATGTTCAAAAGTTGTCAGATTTCAGAGAAGCAAATATAGATAGAGGAAAAAAAAAAAAAGAAAAGATTCCCAAGGTCTTGCTTGGAGAAGCTAAAGGCAAGAAGCCTTCATAACGAAGACATACGCACCTGGATTCAGTTTGAAAATTCACTTCCCATGTCCTCCTCCCCCGTACCCGTTTCTGATCACTAATCTCTAAAACAACTCTTATCAATAAACCCCAATCTTCCAGATATCTTATGCTTTGTTATATATATGTACTGTTTTGCTTCATAGAAGCCATACTAGTTTTATCAAAAAAAAATATATATAGAATGTGATAAGAAGAAATAATATAAGAAAGCACAAGTCATGCAGAAGATTGTTTTTTCCTTAGGAAGGATTTGGATATAACGATATCTAAAACAACTCGCGGCAACAAAAAACCAGGCTTCCATGTTTGTTATATTATTCCTTGTTTCACATATAGAAGCCTAAAATAATAGCAATAAAATCCACACTAACTTCAAAAGGATCTGTAAATATAGAAGGGGCCGGGGATAACACAACAAGTAGAGACAGTAAAACCCAGGTGCCAAGGGATGTAGTAGTAGTCTCAAACCCATTGTTTTATGAAAACAAGATTTAGAGTTCCCATACTAAACAACAGACAACATGATGATCAGAGAGAAATGAACGCATAAAAGGTAGAACCTTGAGAACTCAAGTGAACAAAATATCAAAACAAGAGAGAGAGAGAGAGTAATTGTACACAGAAGTCTTCATAAATTCATGCCAACCTTATGAAGCTCTGATGATTATTGCCTGCGATCAGTAGGGCTGCCGGCCTGCAGCGCTCCCGGGCCACCCAGCGTGCCCGTCCACCGGCAACTGAGGCATGTTCAGCGGCAAATTGAAGAACGGCAAGCTAGACGGGTCCGGAAACGGATTCCCAGCGTTTCCACTCCCACCAGCCCCGCCAGTGTTGCTCCCACCGCCACCGCCCGAGCCCTGGGACACGGGAGGTTGCATCTGGAGCGGCGGCGGCTCCTCATCCTCGAGCGGAAGCCGTTCGTAAGCGACGTTGGTGAACGATGCGGCGACGACGATGACCGGCCCGGTAGCGATGAGCGCGCCCACCACGCTCCCTCCAACAACCTGCCCCTGCCCGCCGGCGAGGAAGATGGTGAGGCTGGTGGCCCCCGGCGGAGCCGGGGGAGGGAGGAAGGAGCCGGAGAGGGAGAGGATCTCGAAGCGGCCGTGGAGGGTGATGACGGCGCCCGCGGAGGCCGGCTGGCGGAGGCTGACGTTGGTGACCGTGCCGCTACCGCTTAGGATGCAGATGCCGCGCTGGCGGCGGCGGGCGTAGGTGGCGAGGCAGTCGAAGACGTCGCACCCGCTGCCGACTTCAAGGATGTGGGCGCGGAGCGTGTTGGCGCTCTCCCGAGTGATTATAACCGGGGGCTTCGGCTTGTTCTTCGACCCTGGGGGACGCCCGCGGGGGCGCCGGCCCACGACGTCCCCCGGCCCAGCAGCCGAGGAGTTCCCGGAGGGAGCGACCAGCTCCAGGCCACCGGAGGAGGCGGCGTGGGCGGAGTCATCGCCGCCTCCGCCTCCTGAGCCACCGCCGCCGGCGGAGTCGTCGGAGTCGGGGTGCTGGAGGTGGAGGTCGGGGCGGTGGTGGAGGGCGTGGATGAAGCGGGAGGCGGTGCCGAGATCTAGGCCCGCCATGCCGGCATCCAAAGAAATATACTAATTATTGGTGGGAAGAAAACAGTTGAGTTGGATTTTTTTAAAAAATAAAAAAGAGGAGGAAAAGGGTGGCAAATGAATTGAAAAAGAGAAGTTTTTTTTATATTTTTGGGAGGAATAAAGAAGGAGAAATAAAAGAAGGGGTGGGGGGTGTAGGAGATGGTATGGAACCCTACGAGGAGGGTGGAAATATAGAAAAAAAGGTGGAGGGTGAGCAGAGAAAGGAGGACTTAAGAGTGCTTCAGGTTTCAGAAAAAGGGAGAGCAGGGAGTGGGTGATGCCTGGGAGTAGATGAAACCAATAAAATATTACAAAGACGGGTAGGGGAGCGGGAGAGAGAGAGAGAGAGAGAGAGAGAGACGTGATATGTGATATAATGTGATGGAGATGTCTAAGCCCATCAGGGTTAACACAAGGATTATTATATTAAAACTGGGTTAGAGAGGGGTTGAGGTTGGGGAGTTGGGTTAAGGAGGAGCAAGTGGGAGGCAGGTTGCTGCGGCGGGTGGGACCCACTTCCCGCTCTTTCTCTGTCTACTTAACCTTTAAATAAGCTTGGGTCGGCTAGGCTTGCTTTGGTTGGCGCGTGTGGCTTAGCGTTTCATGAGGTGGTACCAAAGAAAATGCACCAGGTTGGCGGTACAGTGTAGT
The DNA here is from genome assembly GCF_000442705.2 of Elaeis guineensis. Lineage (NCBI taxonomy): Eukaryota > Viridiplantae > Streptophyta > Magnoliopsida > Arecales > Arecaceae > Elaeis > Elaeis guineensis. Next base: position 15,821,126 of record NC_026004.2, on the reverse strand, counting down.
TTTCTTGGATTGGGGTGTGCTGACTGGGACCATCTGATGGAACGGGGTCGTTGGATATTTTTAGCCTTATTTGGCATGTTTGACGTTGGAAGAATCATAAGTTCGTCCATATTTTCTCATATGGACTCATCATGTTTTTCTACAAGCACAACCTACGGATTCACATTATTATTATTTTTTTATAGAAATAACAATCCTAGGCATATACTATCTAGGTGCAAAAAATGTTTGTTTAACATCAGGTCATACTCTATAACCATCAAATCAAGTTAAATTCTATTGTTTCTCATCAAAGGTGAAATTTTATTATTGCTTGATCATATATAATTTCATAGATTTCACGCCTTTTAGTTTATGCCATGATAAGTGGATATAATATTGCTTACATTGTTGCTGCAATGGTGAGCTAATCTTGTTCCAACAAGATAGATGAGACTCGCCTTGCGCATTAACAAAGTAAATCTTTAAAATAGATGTTCTTTTCTAAAGGCTATTAACCTAAGGTTGTCTATTTTCACTTTCAAGGATTCATCAATGATAAACTATACTTAGATTACATTTTGTGAGTAGGAGGGATGACCTCTAAAATATAAGGAGATCTAATTAAGTTGGCCATTATATTTAAGATGGACTAGATTGATATGCAACAAATATATATATATATATATATAAGGAGATGTGAAATTTGCAATCTTATCCATAACAAAGACAGCCTATACCTACTAGCTACCTAGCATAAACATTTAAGTGCAGAACTAAAACTTTTGGCTTTAAGATCTGTGCTTATATTTCATAGTTTTCCTTTGGTGCATTATGAAGTGATCATGGGTCATAAACTAATCTCAAAGTCAACATCGTAATGAACCATTATTGCAATGAAAATAGCTTTACATTACGTAGCAGACTTGAGTTGCATCGTGTAGTGATTACCTTCACAAAGTATGCATCATCTATCCTTTGTCATGACATCCCCATCCTTTGCCCTCCCATTCTCATCAGAACAAGATTCTTTTACGTGCACTATATCTTAATATTTAACAGCGATGATAAAGGACTATTAAACTATGGTATTAGGAGGATTCCCACGGGATCTATGTTGAGTTGAAGGGTCGGTTTGATGCTTGTATGACCAAAAGCTCACCTAACCATTTTATGTTATTGTTTATCTTTGAAAAAGTAAAAGAGAGACCTTCATCATCCTAACTTTCAATGCTTTAGGTTCTTTTCTTCCTCCACAAGCTAGCTAATCACCTGCGGCACAAATCAGAGTTCAAAGAGTCCACTTGGTCCAACCAATCACTTATTTGAATTTGCTATGGCATGGTCATCAAATACGCAACAAGAAATAATTAAGAGAAATTCTACGCAAAGGACATTGAAGAAAACCTTAACCAACAAAGTAAAAAAAAAGGCTTTGAAATTATCCACATATATATTCTCATCAAAAGCAACTTTGAGCTAACAATATTAGTATGAAAATCCAAGAGACCTACAACAATTCTGTTGAGAAGTAAACAGATGAAAAGCCTAGAATTTAAAATTCTTAAATTGTCCAATGTTTGGAGTAAACATTTTCTCATCTTAGTGATTAGTGTTGTAAGGTACAAGAATGCTCATCATGATGGTACGGTAATGCACAATTAGACAAATGATGGTGATAACAATATTATAATTATATACTACACAATCAAATAAAGGAGAAGAGGAATTATATTTGATTTTTGAAGACTTTTACGCCTTAATGGGGCCTTTCTTGAGGCGCCAAGCCGATTAGGTAGGAGCCGAATAGAGAGGTAAACTACATGGGGCAAAAAGCATATGAGGATCACGTGTAGTCGCCAAGGCACAATAGGGCAAGGACCACCGTAGAGTTGTCGGCCATGAGACCAATCGCTGCTTTCATTAGGAATGGGTTCTCGGAGCTGTCATAAAACCCGGGCACCTCTAGTTGACAAAAAGAGCATTTGCTCTATCAATGTGACCCAAAATGAATAAAAAAGTAAAATAGTATAAAATAACAACAAGATAAACTTATCAGTTGTGTATGTATATGTGTACCCTTAATTATAAGAATCCTCAAGAGATTCTAAATTTATAAGCTAGCCCGGCTATTTGGTCTTGATTGCTCTAGGCCAATCAAATATTTGAGGCGAAACTTGGTTAGGTGTGCTAATTGCATTATTACTTGAATCTTTTGATGAAATTATTAGATTCTTTGAATCTAGTCAATCCAAACTATATATTAGATCTAATGTAGAATACTAGTACCCAATTCTAACCTTCCTTAGTTCCAAAAAGTTTTAGATGCTTGTAAGTGTTCTATTTTGTGATAGAAATTAGTTTATGTGATTCAGAGCAAGTTCTGATCAAAACTATAAATTATCCCATGATCACATATAAATTTCATATTTGAGACTAATTTGCAAATTACGTGGTGACCGATTCATCATCGTTGTATGCAAATATTTCAAATTTTAAATTTGAATATTTTTTTAAAAAATTAGGATGAATGGAAACCTTATCAAATATTAGGAATAAAATCAAAAACTAATTTTTTGAAAGGGAGAGTTTATCATCTCGGTTAGTTGGCACCATCAGAACTCAACTCATAAGCTAGGGTTCGAGACTTTAAACATGACAAAAAGCCAAAAATTTAAATTTATAGCTGGACAAGGGCCAAACTGTCAAAGGAACAATAAAAAAGGTAGAACGAACTAAAAAGTTCGAAGTCTTTCATAAGCTATTCATATATGAACGTCGCCTTCAGCTAGTCTTTTCCTGCTTACTCCAATCCGACCTATTTTCTACTCTTTTAACCAATCAACTGATGCCACATTAATATAACTCAATGTACACGTCACCTGTCGCCCTCATCATGGTCCACTCCTCCACAACACGATCATCGCCTACTGCCACACTATTTCACTCTTTCCATTATTCTCTTCAGCCTTGGGCCTTGCCTTCTCCTTGAATCCTAATTATAATCATAGCTCTTGGGAGTGAGCTTAAGCCCCCTTCTATTATGAAGATGTACTGCTTTATCTATTGCCAATGTAGATGTATTATCCATGTGCAAACAATTGCAGTTTTCACTCATACATCTGCTAAGAAATAAAGAAAAAGAACCAGGCAAGCAAAAAAAAGATTGTGGTAGTTTAGTAGTTGGATTTGGATTAGTATTGTTTTCTACCCATAGATTCCCTTGTTTTAACATTTCTAACTACTTTATAAGCATCTCTATTTAACTAAGATATTAATCATATGTTGTCATTTTAAAAGCATAGATACAAATTAACGTGAAATGTAAAAAATCATATATGTGATTGGGGAGTATTAAATTTTGATAATTAACCATCTTAATTTCTATAGGTGTACATTTGTGCATATTGAGCTTTTTGCATCTGTAAATAAATACTAGTAAATGAAATGATGGAAGTTATGTATGAGCAGAGTTAGGGCCTTGTGGAAGTGGATGCAACATGATCCCCATTTTGTTCTTTCAAAAATACCCATGACCATAAAAGTATGGACGGCGAGCGACCCAAGGCCATAAGCACATGGTTACATTCACCATTTTTGACCTGTTCATGAGATGCAAGGACCAGATCCAAAGTGGTTGCTTGGTGGAAGTTTCATGGTTGATGACTTGCATCCATTTATCATCCTAAGCTTTAAGAAAGCCATTAGAAAATGCAATTATTGATTTTGATGGTCGATGTCACTATCAAGCAATGGCCTTATTGGTCTCGACTCATTGATGTCACTATCAAATAATGGCATGTTGTGCATGGACACATTTGCACTAGTGAAGAAATCAAACTCTTATTAATATAAGGTTGCGTCGAGAGAACCATCAAGTTTGTCTTTTGTTGTGGGAGTTTGGATCCTCTGCGGTGCAATTTTTATAGTGCAAGATTTTGTATTATTATAGCTACTACATACATCATCCAGTTGGGAGATGGCAAATCTCGTTCATTCCTAAAACACAATAAGACACAATAATATATGTACAATGCATCACGATGATGAAGGAGAGCCATCCATTTCTAAGATAGATGATGTGGTGGTCATTCATAGTGGATCCTAGATTTTGATGGTGCAAAAAATGGCACCATGGAGGATCCTAGGTCTTGATGTGGATGTCTTCCTTTTTGTTGAAATCTAGTACATCCTATTAATATTTTTTAAACAATGTACAGATAAGCCCACCTTCAACTCCCTTTTCTGTATCCAAAAAAAAAAAAACAATGCATAGATAAGAGGGACTAATGATGTGGTAACTTTAAGCCAATGACAAATTTTCATTATTTTATTTTTGAATGTTAGGGATTCACTACCGTCTTGTTTACCCCTTTAGTTTTTTGCTTTCATAATTAATATGACAAGTTGGCATTGTTCATCCTCTCAAAAATTAGTGAATCAGTAGATTTCATAAAATATGTGAAGTTTATAATACTTCTAGGGAGGCATGGTTTAGTTAAACTTGGTTACTTTTCACTAAATCATTCTAAATTGCACTTGGAGTATTCAAAAATAGGTTTTTAAATAGAGCACTTGATAGTGGTGGTGATTAGAGATTTTCAGAACTGTTACTTTTTTCTATGCCATATGTCCTTTCCTTGATAAGCTATTATGAATGGACAATTGAAATGCCAAAACTTAGGGAAGATTCTTCCATCCAATCATTCAATAATGAGAACTTTCTCAAGGCCTTAAGATAGAACATCAAAAAATAAATAAATGCAAACCAATCTGGATGCTGGTACTAGAAAAGTAACTTTTTTAGATTTATTTTTTAAAATATATTTTAAGTTTAGCCATCCTCAAAGGATTTATTTTGTTAAAATATATTTTAAGTTTAGCCACCCTGGAAGAAAGTAGATTAAAAAAGAGAAGGATTAAGAAATAAAAGACTAGATGACTACTCTGTCAGCATTATTATTAATTATATATTCATCAAAAGAGAAATGCCTGCTCTATAATAACAAATTTAAACATTGTTAAGTCAGATATTAGAGTATGTTGTGTTCTAAGATGAAGTTATGGTTGCTCAAGATGATTGTGTCAGAAAACAAAACATGACTATCTAAAACCTTTTGGTTAGAATTTAAAATAGAATATTAGTCTTGTTATAATACTATTGTTACAGTCTATATATTTTATTGTACAGTGAAGTAAAAAAAGGTATATCTACAGTCTGTAGAACTAGTTTAGATTATATTATTGAAGTCTTACCAAAAGTTCATTTTTAAATGCTATCCTAGAAATGAAAAAATAAAAAATAAAGAAAAGTGTAAACAAATTAACATCTTTGGATGATCTAATCTATGTACTATCATTGTCATCCCATAAAATATTTTGTAAGAATCTATTAGTGATTTTACTTTTTTCTAAAGATAATCAATCTAAAGTTTGCATGTGTTCTACTACCAAATTATCAGTTAAGGTGATTGTAGTTAACTGGTATTACTCTAACGAGAGTATTTAGATGCACAAAACTTTCACTAAGAGATGTTGCTATTGATGATCAACTTACTGAATTGATCAATATATTGTGATTATACGCAATAACACTCTAGGTAGAAATTCTATAACTGTTGTAGACCTAATAATAAGCGAGGTTGCTTTATTGAAGGATGTGTATCTTAAATTATATGTTGGGGTTGGATGCATCACAAAAGCCAAAAGAGAAGGTTGAACCAAAGTTACTCTCCTTGTTAGTAGGATGAGCTGGAAATAATGAAAGATGAGCATCTCATACTAGGTCCAACTAGATCCAGTATCATTAAATTTTTGAAAATGTGAATAAGGATTGAATCATAGAATTGGACTAATATTTAGATTATAGACCAAAATCTATCTGATAATGTTGGAGAAGGAGGTGGACCTTATTAAAGTGTTTCTTTTTTCTTTTCTTTATCCCTCTTTTTTCCTGTTCTTTTAAAAGTGGGTGCTTAGCGTCGGAGCTAAGGATTAGTTTTGATAGTTTGGTCCAATGCTAAGTATTTTTCAATCATTACAAACACCAGATTATATATGAAACTAGACAAATTGAATTTTCTCTTACTAATTACTAAATAACTTTTAAGGAGAATTCTTAAGTCCTCCATTAATTTATTTCTTTTAATAAAAAGAAAGGAAAAATTTTTTCTCCCTTATTCTTTTTTAATAATAACAAGAACAAGAACAACAACAACCACAACCACCTTGTAGGAAATCAAAGGTACCATAGTGTCTAGGTAGAATGAAATGATGAGATTCCTATAGGGGAATTCAAGTCTTCTAGTTCTACTTTTCATGTATTATCATACTTAATCTCTATTGTTTGTAGATGTTTCTAGACAAAAATGAACATCGTTAAGGTTTTAACCAATGTTCATGATGTGACAATCAAAGTGATGATCTAAAGTATTCAACATGTTCGAATATCTTGTGATGCATATGAGCTAAATTATTCTACTGACATGGAAACATATTCCTGTCATAGTTCAAAAAAATCATTTCTTATTTATTGAGAAAATATTTATAGAATATGCTTTTTTTTAATATATAATTGTAACGTAAAAGTCCTTATGAAGTCCTTTAATCCTACCTAAGGATCACTCTTCTCCTTTTTCCTATAAGGATTTAAGAGTTTTTGGATGCCTATGTTATACATATAATATCCATCACAAACATAAGTTGTATGCTAGCTTGAGTTTGATAATATATCTTTCTTGGCTATCCTTGTAGCCAAAAAAGCTACAAAGTCTTTGATCCTTACTGCAAAGAGATGTTTGTAAGTTAGGAGGTCCAGTTTCATGAGAATATATTTTCTTTCTCTATTCCAAGTGCTCTTCTAGATCATGTTATTTTTTCTATCCTATTTTGGATAATAATACATTAGAGCCTCTCCTAATTTCTTCCACTTCAATAGCCCCTTCACTAACCTCCTATTATGCAGTCTATCTGCATAAATGATACTACCTCGTTTCCTATTCAAAATTCTACTATTGCTCCACTTCATTTTTCCAATCATGATCTGACTCAACCACCTTGTCTTTCTAATTTTAATTGTTCTTATAACTACTAGTAAGTCATCTCTAACAACTTCCTCCACAAAAAGTCCGTGATGCATGCAGTATCCCCTCTCTTTATTTATCTTGTGATTATTTTTCTACTCATTGTAAGTTTTTCTTAGCCGCCATATCTTCCCAAGCTGAGCCTCAAAATTATACGGAAGCAGCTAAGGTACTCTATTAGAGAAAAACAATGGCAACTGAGATTATGCATTAGAATCAAGATATGGATGGACTTTTGTGCCGCTTTCTATCAATAAAAATCCAATCAAATACAAAGCAGATGGAAATGTAAAATCTCATAAAGTATATGTCTAGCTACAAAATGATACAATCAGAAAGAAAATCTAGATTATTATTACACCTTTGCCTCCGTAGTTAAATTGATTATCATTCATGGCCTACTTGCTCTTGTTAGAATACAAAGCTAGTCATTTCATCAATTCAAATTTCATAACACATTCCTCCATAACGACTTTTATTAAGAGGTATATATGAAAATTTAATCAAATTTTACTAAAAGAGAGCATCGTGAATGCTAGTTGAACAATTAAATCTATGGCCTCAAACAAGCATATCCAGAACCTATTAGCCGAACTATCATTTGCTCTCTTTGAAGATAGTTAACAATCACAAGCTGATTTTCTTTATTTTAATATATCAAGTCATTCAAGGTGCTCTACAATTAGTTATAATATATTTCTAGAAGCAAGCTTCATCTCTTGGAATTCTAAAATATATAACTTGTTCGTTAGAAATTTTGAGCTAGGATTATTTGTTAGGATTTGACGCTTCGAGATTCAGCCCATATTGATCCCACAGCGAGGTTCGCGATGAAAAATGGAGTCCAACGAGATCAAGATCACCTGAATCGGAGCTCGGATGGAGGAGATACGAGCTTTTGAAGTCGGCACGAGAATCGAGGCGGCGGAGGACCGCCGGCGACCGGCGGCGGGCGGCAGCGGTGCGGCCGCAGGTGGCGGCGCGCGGGACGCGCGACCCAGGCCCAGGCCCGCGCGGGACGCGCGACCCAGCGGCCTGCTGGCCCCTTGCCCCGGTCCACCGTGGATCGGGTGGTCCACGGAGCGGTCTGTGGACCGCGTGGGCGTTTTCCACGCGTTTCTCGCAGTCCACGGCACTATTCCGTGGACCGGAGTGCGATCCAACGGCCCAGGAGGCTCCCGGTCTTGATCCGACGGTCCAGGGGGTTTTTTGGCTTTGTTTAGGACTCCTAATCCCTCTCTAATCAAGGTTTAAGCTATGTTTAAGCCTTAAAAAGGCCTGTGACGAAACAGAGGGTTGTGGATTCGGGTTTTCTCGCCGCCGTACGAACCAGAGGAGAGAGAGAGGCGTGAGGCGCTGTGAGAGAAGGAGCCGAAGGCTCCTGGACAGCGGTCGTCAGGCTCTTCAGGGGTTCATGGGGGTCTTCAAGAGAGAGAGAGCTTTTGTGAGGGGAACTTCATGTGAGAGAGAATTGGGTGTACAAGGGTTGAGGGTGAGGTCTCCTCTTGTAAAATTTTTTTTTCATAGTGAAGTTTGCATGCCCCGTGGAGGCGAGCCCTTTTGTGGCTGATCCACGTATTTTGATTGTTTTTCCTTTTGTTTTGTTTCTTCTTTCTTTCTGCTGCATCGCGTGGTACTGAAAGGATCTTGGGAGGTGGTGTCCTGGCCAAACATCCACCCAACAAGTGGTATCAGAGCAAGGCAGTACAAGGACGCAGATTGCAGTGGTGGTGAGCAAGACTGAAGATGGAGAAAATAGGAACAATCAAGATGGAGATCAACAAGTTTGATGGCAAGAGCAATTTCTCCTTGTGGCAGGCAAGGGTGAAGGACGTGCTCATCCAACAGGGGTTGATCGATGCTCTCTTGTGCGATGAAAAGCCGACCACCATGGAGGTGCGGGATTGGAAACGGCTACAGATGCAGGCGGTGAGTACCATCCGCATGTACCTGACGGATGAGGTGGTGATCCATGTGCTGAGCGAGACTTCCCCGACGGTGCTGTGGTCGAAGCTCGAGGAGTTGTACATGGCGAAGTCTCTCACCAACACACTTTTCCTCTGGAGGCAGTTTTACCAACTGCGGATGACTGAGGGACAGAGCGTGCAGGAGCATCTGAGCCACTTCCAGAAGATCCTCACCGACCTTCTCAGCGTTGGCGAGAACGTTGAGGAGAAGATCAGGGCGCTGGTTTTGCTGGCGTCGCTTCCCTCTTCGTACGAGTCCTTGGTGACTGCTCTTCTAGTGGGGAAGAGCACTATCAAGATGGACGAGGTCACCGCGGCGATACTCCAAAACGAGGTTCTCAGGAGGGAGAATCTAGCTTCGAGCTCAGGTGTCGATAGCTCAGTTTTGGTGGCTTCTGGAGGTGCAGGAGGCGGTAGACGGAGCGACAGGAGATCGCAACGAGGGCGGTCTAAGTCCAGGAGGGACTTGAGCAAAATCAGGTGTTACCGGTGTGAAGAGTTGGGGCATCTAGCCAGAGATTGCCCTCAACTGAAAAATCGGACGATGGCTGCTGTAGCGACGGCCGGCAGTGATTTAGATGGAGATGTCTTCGAGATATCTGACGAGGTATCTACTTCTTCCCAGCAGTGGATATTAGATTCTGCATGCCCCTATCATGTGTGTTGCAGAGAAGAGCAGTTTGACTCCCTGGAGAACAGTGAGGGCACTGTATATCTGCCGGATGGATCGAGCTGTGCGATCAGAGGCATTGGGACGGTCAGCTGGAGGACACATGACGGTGCAGTGAGGAGATTGGGGGAGGTCCGATACATACCCGATTTCAGGCGGAATCTTATCTCACTTAGCAGACTGGATTCGAGAGGCTACAGGACGGTAGCTGGTGGAGGAATCCTGAGGGTGATACGCGATGATAGGATTGTGCTGGAGGAGAAAAAGGGGAGCAGAGGACATTATTACCTGGCAGGGAGCCCAGTGCGAGATGGAGCATCGGGAGCCAGGTGGAGCCCAGAGCGAGGTGAAGCTCCAGGAGGCGGATCGGGCACGAGACAGGAGACTCGGGAGGACGAGAGGCGACGTCGTAAGGTAAGATTCCTATTACCGCAGGATGATGCCCCAAGCAGGTCCTATGTCAGGAGGAGCACAGCATACGACGGAGATGGGATCGAGTAGCCTGGCTCGACTCCCATGTTTGCCCATCCATGATCAGCAGGCGATTGCCCCAGGGCATGGGGGCGAGGAGATCCAGAAGCTCTCGGAGTTTGGAGGAGGCCGAATATCGAGTCGAGGTAGAGATTGTTAGGATTTGATGCCTCGAGATTCAGCCCACATTGATCCCACAACGAAGTTCGCAGCAAAAAATAGAGTCCAACGAGATCAAGATCACCTGAATCGAAGCTCGGATGGAGGAGATACGAGCTTTTGAAGTCGGCACGAGAATCGAGGCAGCGGAGGATCGCCGGCGACCGGCGGCGGGCGGCAGCAGCGCGGCCGCAGGCGGCGGCGCGCGAGACGCGCGACCCAGGCCCAGGCCCGCGCGGGACGCGCGACCCAGCGGCCTGCTGGCCCCTTGCCCCGGTCCACCGTGGACCGGGTGGTCCACGGAGCGGTCTGTGGACCGCGTGGGCGTTTCCCACGCATTTCTCACGGTCCACGGTACTATTTCTTAGACCGAAGCGCGATCCAACGGCCCAGGAGGCTCTCGGTCTTGATCCGACGGTCCAGGGGATTTTTTGGCTTTGTTTAGGACTCCTAATCCCTCTCTAATCAAGGTTTAAGCTATGTTTAAGCCTTAAAAAGGTCTGTGACGAAACAGAGGGTTGTGGATTCGGGTTTTCTCACCGCCGTACGAACCAGAGGAGAGAGAGAGGCGTGAGGCGCTGTGAGAGAAGGAGCCAGAGGCTCCTGGACAGCGGTCGCCAGGCTCTTCAGGGGTTCAGGGGGGTCTTCAAGAGAGAGAGAGCTTTTGTGAGGGGAACTTCATGTGAGAGAGAATTGGGTGTACAAGGGTTGAGGGTGAGATCTCCTCTTGTAAAATTTTCTTTTCATAGTGAAGTTTGCATGTCCCGTGGAGGCGAGCCCTTTTGTGGCTGATCCACGTTTTTTGATTGTTTTTTTTTTATTTTGTTTCTTCTTTCTTTCTGCTGCATCGCGTGGTACTGAAAGGATCTTGGGAGGTGGTGTCCTGGCCAAACATCCACCCAATATTATTCAAATACATCAGACTCATTTGGTTCATGAGAAAAATTTTATCTCATAGAAATATAAGCTAATATCTAAATATATTATACTTGAAAAGATACTTTTTATATATTTGATTGACCATAAGAAAAATACCATAAAAAACATACTTTCTAAAATAACTTATGTTTGACTGAACATCTACTTTCCTATATAAAAGTTATGTAAAATATTTATTATGCCTTTAAGATTATATATAATATTCTTATTTACAATATTTGGAACATCAACTTTAGTGACGTTTAATGGAATGAGAACGTTGAGATATGAATGTCTCTATTGGAGCTTCACTACTCAACATGGTTTGCAAACTAGAAATGTTCGAATTGGAAGACAGATCATTGTCAATGCCTTCATAGCTATTCTTTCTTATAACATCATAATAAGTATTTTTAAAGTAATCATTAGCAATAAAGCATTCTGGGTTTGAAATAGAGTTTATCATGTGAGATGGCTACACGCATTCTAAACTATCTGAAAAGATCAAGTTTAATTCATTTTAGTATGATCCATTTAAAATGATGGCTTAAGAATATTTTTACAAAAATAAAAATTAGAACAATTCCCAGTATGTGAGAAAAGTGGCTTTCCCATATCTGAAATGGATTTTTCTTTCACATGAAATCATAGAAACTTATTTTCATAAAGAAAGTTACTTTTCTATCCCTCTCTTTTAAAACCTCCAACCAAATATGAGCTATTTAATTTTTTCATGTTCTAGTTGAGCACACTTTCCTCCTTCTTTTCCTATCAACCAAGCGAGTCCGTCGTGTCTTTTTTCCAGGACCAAAGAGATATTCTTGACAAAGCACTTTTTTTTATGCAATGGAGATTAAGGGAGTTTATCCCATTAGCCACTAGCTTTTATTAGGACAAAAGAGTTAAGAATATATGAGATATACTAAATGATATATATACAAAATGAAAGTGAGCTTTGAGAGTAAAGGATTTTACAAAAGTAGAGAGAAAAACTTCTTTCTTCAACAAAGAAAGAACTCAAATCAAACTAGAAATCGGATCGAAAAAGGATGCCTTCAATCTGTCAAGTAGCAGACAATGAAGCAGAGAAACAATTGTTGACCACTATAGATCAAAGAAATGAAGTACAACTACTTTAGCTCAAGAAAAGAAAGTACACTAACAAAAGCAAAAACAGTCGAACAAGATTCAAAGGAGGCGATGCTAAATAATAGCTAACCAAAAAGCTCCAATCTAGTTTCAGTTTCAATTTTAGAAAAACATGCGAAAACAACATAAAAGTCTAACTGCAGAAGCAATAGAAAATTTGACTTAGCCTACATTGCTTTGAAGTTACAAAACTACAAAGTTCCTACTGATTACGAAGATATTATTAAGATTATGCAATATCCTGCTAACAAATATAGATAGAGAAGATGGAGTATTGTGAAAGATATAAGAATTCTTTTATTTCTAGCAAATCCAAATAATAGCTACAATTAATATTGAGATAGCCAGCTTCGCACCCTTATGAAAGTGTGAATTCCTCTAATGACACCAAAGTTTCCTAAACCCTCCTTCAGGCTTAGGTATATTGAGAAAATTACAAATCTAGTTTTAGATAAGAAAATTATAAATCTAGTTTCAAATAGAAGACACAAAAGGATAGGTGATGAATAAGTGAAAAGCCGATTAAGATGGAAAATTACAAAAGGGACAACCCTCCAAGGTATTTTTCAATTCTTTTCAAAGTCTCTAGTATTAAGCCTATTAAGCAAGTATAACTAGATGCAATAGTTCACTTTAGAGCTTTTAGATTCTAAAAAGAGACAACAATGTCCCATTTTACTTCTCTAACATGATTGAGGGATACGAGGGTATGACTACCAAAAGAAAGTAATTACAATTTAATTTGATCGGAGGAAGAGATGAGCACATAATTAAGCAGCAAAGTAAATTAACTTAAATAATGCCTTCCAGGAGGAAAATATTGTCCATCCTTAGGTTTAAATTGTCAAATCTGCGATTAAAGAAGTAAGCCACATAAATAAATTTAGATCTAGATAAATTGAAAAGAAGAGAAAATCTAGCACATAGTGGCTCATCAAAGCCAAGTATCCTTCCAAAAGAAGATAAAAGATCCATTTATGATTGAAAATTTCAACCTGCTCCAAAAAGATGGTAAACCATTGATGATATGATCCACACTCTAGAATAGTTGTGCCTTAATTTTTAAGAAGTGAATAGCCTCACCCTCTAAAATAAGAGAGGTTAATAAATTTTTTGCCAGGATAGTTTCAATAGATAAGAATGCTAACGGCTAATCCCATTTAGCTAAAAGGGCCATATTGAAATATTTAAAATTCTTTATACCCAGCACTCCTTCACACTTTAGAAGACAACATTTTAGGCAACTAACTTTACAAGAGAGGCAACCAAAGATTTTATCACCCTTCCATAAAAAATATTTTCATATAGTATCAATTAATCTTTGAACCAACAAGACAAGCAATTTGAAAAGGATAACAAATAAAGAGCAATTGAAGACTGCACACAGTTAAGCGGATCCAATCTACCTCCAAAAGATAAAATTTTTTTCTTCCAAGTAGTCAGCCTAGATTTATTTTTGTTTAGAATAGGCATCCAATCTACCTTTGAGAGGCGGCCATCTATTACCAAAGCACTTGATAAGGGGCAATTTCATTGTTGACTTGCAAGTTGGGCATTATTAATCTACAAGCACCAACTTGAGGGGGACTATTGGATATATGATATTTGTCACATTTTGGTCAATCAACTCTTGCCTTCTATAGCTATAGCACAATAATCACATACAAAATATAGTCAACCAACCATAGCATATGTTCTAGCCTTTTGTGGTTAAGGTAGAAGAGTCATATGTAAAATAGTAGCATGCCTTGCATAGCCAACATCAAATATGATGCAATATACTTATTCTATAAGTACTAAATACTCAATGTCGTATGTATGTGTGTATGTATGCACATCTGTATGTATATATGCATGTATTCATATATTCTCCATTGCCTTTCTTGTGGATTCAATAGAACTGAGAAAATTTTCCACATCTTTCTGCTCCATTGTTTCTTTTACTATATGAGAGATGATATATCATATATAGTTAACTAGCTCTTGCACCTTCTAGAGCTTTAGCACAATAATCACATGTAGAATATTATCTCCAACAAAGACAAACCCTACTTTTCCCAAAAAAGGCAGAGACAAGCCCCATTACTAAAAGAAAAACTATTACAGGTAAAGCTATCAAGGTGTTGAAGGGCTAACCTAAGAAAATAAATATAAGTTATTCGAATAACTAATCGACTATATCATGACCACTATTTTAACTAGAGAGAGAAAGAAGGAGGAGAGCAAAAATGAATAAACAAGTCTTGTTGCAGAAAGGGTTTTGGATTTTCTCTTGAGAAAGAAAAGCATTTGAAAAAATAGAGACGTTTATACATACTTGGTGCAAAAAAACTATAGACTTTACATAGGCAAAAATATGAAGCTGTGTATGTAGTTGTCCAGTTTTATTAACTTTATATGTAGTTCATGAATACGAAGCTTTACATGAATTTCCTACACAAGCAATACACATTGAGGGAAGATCTCTACAGCAACGATGTCTTTTGGCCGACTTCATGTAGGGCCACAGTTTGCCGACTTTATTTCAAAAAACTTGTATATGAAATCGGCAAAGTTGTTAACTTTATATTGAATCTTTCATTCTTTATAAGTGCATACATGCATTTGTACAAAAAAGAGCATACACACACACACACATTTTCTCTTAATGAACTTCTTTTCTTCTTATAGGAGAAATGTATTTAGATGGCAGATGCAATCTCACAACTTTAGGTTCAAAATGAGACACCATATTTATATTTTCTTGGCCTCTTCCTCCCATTGCATAAGTTTGTTTTTTTCTTTTTGTTTCACAAATAAGAGTTGAAATTTGCTATGGTGAGATATCGATTTACCTATTTTCTAATCCCTTTTGCTTGTCTCAAATGTAATAGAAATTTATGGTTGTCAGGTGATAGTCCAATGAAAATAGTAAATACAAATGGCATCCACATGATGAGTATAAATTTTCAAAGGGCTCACATTTTTATTTAATTAAATACTAGACTAGAGGACATGTACAATCCATGCTAGAAATTAAATGAGACATGAAAAGAACATAAAAGCTAAATTAAGAACCAATCTTCACCAAAAATTTTTACCCTAAAAGTCTCATCAATGTTGTAAATATTTAAATTGATTGTAAAAGAGCAAAGTTTTTTTAAGAGATGGCAATCTCCTGAAATCCTAAACAATGTCAAATCAACTCAAATTAGAATGAAACACTCTAGTGTCGTCAATTGGCATCACAATAAGTTAACTATTTCCCCATTTTCTGCTCATTAATAGATAATTTAGAGGATATGGAACAAATAAACTTATTTTTTTTAAAAAAAAGAGATACAAAGAAGTAAAACAAAGAAAAAAATATGCATATAAGAAAAAGATTCAAATATATAATTTTAGTTAATAGTATAATTCATATGACAGGTTCCCTTCAGCCATTGGAAGAACCTGCAAGCTATTATTTCATATTATTAATCTCCATAAGGATATGCTAGGCAAAAGCATTATGATAGTGTAGGCTAGGGTCCTCAAGTCGCAGCTAGGACTTTTGCATCAAAAGGAGTCATAGCTAGAAGCTGATCGATAACTTCCAAAAGACGCTGCCATGGAGAATTAAATTGAGAGAAAAGACAACCAAGTTAAAATGCAGAAGTTTGAAGGTACCCTTGTTACCAAGATCCAAAAGAAATCACTTTTGAGTATAAAAATAAAGCAAACCTACCTAATCATGGTCCCACTTCAAATCCAAAGCTTATCAAAATTAAGTTGACAAATGAAAGCATGGTCGTAGTTTAATGTGCATCTGACGTTGGCCAAGTTGGGAGCCTATATCATATTCAATTAATTAAAGATAAGTGCAACACTGAAAGAATAGTTTATTGCATCACTAGATAGGGCCTGCACATGTAATCATACACTACACTAACCACATTGTCCCATACATTTGATAGAGACCCAAAGTTTTTATTGATCAAGAAAAGTTTCAATAAAGTTAAAGATCACAATCTTTGATCATGTGCAAGCCTTGTGATTGATAATGATTGCTTTGTCGTGCTACTTCCTTCATTGCTTAGTACCATATGAACATACATACTCATTTGTATCTTCTTAACATGAAGAAGCCTAGTATAAAGGGTGTATCACCTTTAAAATGACACAAGCAGCTTCAATTGTTTGTGTGATATTGGTAAAGAAAGTGATACTCTAAATTCTAGGAAGACATGCATTATATGTGTCCTTTCCATACTAACTAGATATAGAAGGGTGCATAAAATTTATCATTAATTTGTAGCAATAGATCAAGATCCCAAGAGATCAATATGACCATCTATGGGAACAATATACAATAGAATTCGTATAATATTACCTATAAATCAAGTCACTTGTTTGGGCATGCCATTGAAAAAAGTGACAAAATCATTGGGAAAATCAGAGAAAACTTCGGTAGTAATCAAGGATCTTTTCATGATTGGCCTTCCAGGCTATGATGCACTTGCGACCCCAATTGGTCTAACAACCTATTTAGAGGTTTGCGCTGCTTCTCTAGGAGTAGTTAGCATTTGTCATGCACATGCTTGATATAAAGAGACGATGTCTAATACTAAGTTATGATATGAACACTTCCCTTTTGATTTCATCATATACAAGCACTGAAGCACATCACATTTTTTTTTCAGTATATAAACAAATAAAAAGATAGTAAAAGGTGGAGGTGGAGGAACTTGTTAGTCTCAGTACCACACCATTGTTGGCGGTGGAATGGATTTAGAAAAGGAGTTCACTCCCAAGTGTGTTACAGTATTTTATAGTGTTTATATATATATATATTAGATGGTTTTGATGGACTGGCCCATGGGTCCCAATTTGTAAGGGTCGTTGACACGAATTAAATATATATATTGTCCTATCGCACGTGCGACTCACTGGGGCACGGCCCGCAACGAGGGGTGCATGTGCGGCACGACTCCAATGGTCCAATTATTTTTGTGCCACCCTCATTTACTCACCCATGTGAATGATGCACGTGGAACCGACCAGGTTGTCTTTTATTATATGCCTTCTTGCCGGCAACCCTACTTTGACTCCATTCAGATATTTGAAAGTCTTTTTTTGAAAACCACATCTGACAATCTTTCATAACCAGTATATACACATGCATGAAGAGCCATATTTGGATTCATATTTACTATCAGAATATGTTTTGCACTTCAAATCTAGAAGGCATGTAGGAAACAAAGCTTTTTTATTTGAGTAGTGAAGTGACATGATCAAGTGTGCATTGCTAGGTTATAACAGGTAATAATTATCATTATACCAAACAAGCCAATTTTTTGAAAAATGCACTGGAAAGGCTTAGCTAAGTTAATAGTGATTGATTGTTATTTTTGGGTATGACAACCAATTATGGTTTTGTAGGTATTACACTGTTAAGGAATGCTGTTGTTATTAAAACTACTTGAGTGCCATCAATAATTGAACAATTGTTGTTCAACTAATTTAGGCACCTCCTTTGCTTGCAAACTGATTTTTGGCTTGCAAATTTTTGATTTTTTTCTTTTATTTTGGTAGTTATTCAATATTATATATAATAAAAGTATTCAAAATTTACATTTAAATTATTTAACTAAAACATGTTTATACACATATAAAAATAAAAAAAGATTACTAAAACATCCTCTCAACTTTATAATGTCAATTTCATTTGCACCTTTTGTACTTTAAAAAGTATCAAACTAACCCTTCTACTTATCGAAATGTTACAATATCGTCCAACCATCTATTCCGGTAACGAAATTATATCATGTGGCCAACACGTAATGCCATTATTTTATAAAATGATGAAAATATCCTTATCCACACATCCTCCCTCCTCTCCAATTGATCTCCTCCTCCATCGTCGGCGTTCCTCTTTCTTCCTCCTTCTTCCTTTCCTCTTTACCCATTTCTCCTCCTCCATAATGGCTCCTGTTGTGGTTCTAATAATGTAGAGGACAACAATAGTCCCACATCAGTTGTGAGTCAAAGAGGACTCACGCTTATAAAGAGGAGAAAATCCTTCACACGTGAGGCGCCTTTTAAAGGACAAAACTATGAAGCCCATGGGCCAGAACGGACAATACCTCACGTGACGGGCCGAATTTTTGTCCGCAGTAATAGCGCACCAGGTAGGAGTTGAGATCCGCCTCAATTTTTTGAGGTCGATGTCCGCCTCGACTGACTGTGGGGCTCCTCGGACTATACACATCGGAGTTTCCCTTGATTGGGGGGCTCTATTGTAGTTCTAATAATGTGGAGGGCACCAATAGTCCCACATCAGTTGTGAGTCAAGAAGGACTCGCATTTATAAGAAAAAAAAATTCTTCCCACGTGAGGCGCCTTTTAAAGAAAAAAACTGTTAGGCCCATGGGCCAGAACAGACAATACCTTATGTGACGGATCAAGTCTTTGTCCGCAACAGCTCCCTCCATCTCCATTCATTCCTCCATCTCCTCCTATTCCTCCTCCTCCTCCTCCTCTAAGCTGCCTATAAACCATCCCTCTTTATGACAGCCCCCTCCATCTCTGCCCATTCTCGCCAGCAATCCATCTTTCCCCTCTCCTTCCTCCCCATCATCTTCTCCCCCTTGTCCTCCTCCTTTTTTAATCCATTTTTTGCCGTCAGCCCCTATCCCTCCTTCCCATCCGCTTCTTCTCCTCATTGTCTTCCTCCTCTAAGTCTATTCATGAGCCCTACCCTTCTACAACAGCCCCCTCCACATCCATCCCTTCTCATCGATAATCCACCTCTCCCCCTCTCCTTTCTCCTCATCTATTTTTTCTTCTTCATTGCCGCTTCCTCCACCTCCTTCCTTTCCTCCTCATCAATTTCTCCTGCTCATCCTTCTCCTCCTTTTTTAAGCCACTCATAAGTCATCCCTCTCCATGACAGTCCTTTCTACCTCCATTCCTTCTCGTCGGCAGCCCATCCTTCTCTTTCTCTTTCTCCTTCCTCCCCACCCACTTCTCATTCTTGTCCTCCTCCTCTAACCCATGCCTTGTCGGCGACTATTGGAAGGATTGAACTTTATTGGAAGGATTGAACTTAATTGGAAAACTATCCAATTAAAGGTCCAGAAATTTATTCCTTAGTATATTCTTAATTATTCTCTGGCATATTCTTGTTATTCCCTATCTATATTTGGGTCTCTGGCATATTCTTGTTATTTCCTATCTATATTTGGGTCTACATATTTGTATTTATAGATCCTTGTATGCACTCTTGATTGTAAGAAGAAAAAATAAAAAATAAATAGCTCCTTCTCTTTTTCATCATGGTATCAGAGCACTCAGATTCTGATCCATTTTTTTCTTCCCCTTCTTAAAACCCTTCTCTTCCATTTTTTTTTCCCCTTCTTAAAATCTTTCTCTTCCCTCCACTGCTGATATCGCCTCTACCGTCGCCACCGCTCCTTCTTCCTCCTGATTCACAGCGAATCGCTGCCACCGCAGCCATCGCAGCTCCCTTCCTCCCCGGCCGCCTCCGTCGAGCCCATCATCCCCACCATCGACCCGTCGATCTCATCCGCGCCGCCTCTCACGACTGGGGTTTCTTCCAGATCACCAACCACGGCATCTCGCTCCTGGTGCTCTACCAGACCATCACCGTCGTCCGATCCTTCCACAAGCTGCCCTCCGTCGAGTCATCCGCAACCCCCTTCTTCCCAGTCACCGCAGCCCCCTTTCTTCCTGACCGAAATCCCTCCGAAGCCTCCGCTTCCGCCGAGTCCATCCGCAGCTCGCCACTGCAGCCCCAAAATCCCTCCAACGCCTCCACCAAAACCTCTTCACGGTCGAATCCCCGACACCGGCCATCGTCTTCCTTGCCGACGACGTCACCGGCGACGGCATCACCCTCGACAATCCCGTGCTTCACGGGATACATAGTCGATAACAAATAAAACCACAGTTCTTTCTTTTAACCTTTTATTTATTTCAAAAAAAAATAAAAATAAAATAAAATAAAAGAGAAACTTTTATGGCTAGATACTTAAGAAGCTTGCAGTTACAGTGTGTCTGGTGATTCGTGTGTTTGGTGATTCATTGATAATGTGTCTCCGGTGATTCGTGTGTGTTGTGATTCATTGATAGTATGCCAGTGAGATTATCGTTCGTATTTTATCTGTATGGCCAATCCAATTACTATGCAAGATCTTGAAGGTCTACTGGATCGGCTTATTACAGTTGCCACTCGATCAGGGGGTTCGTCAAGAGATAGTGGATCGCTGAATGCTCTTCAAGTGGCTGTAAAACTTGATGGCCCAGCGATATATTTACAATGGGAGAGGAGCACTCGTCTACTTGTACAAGGACGAGGTTTGGAGGGATATCTCACCGGCACAAAGAGGAAATCTGCTAATAATGAGCAGGATATGGCTCAATGGAGAATGGAGAACTCTGCTGTTCTGGCGTTTCTTCTAAATACCATGACACCGAATGTGGCCAGAAGTGTGCAACTGCTGGAGACTGCACAGGAAGTTTGGAAGACGGTGGCCCAAATGTTCTCACAAAAGCAGAATTCTGCTCAAGCATTTGAGATCCGTTCTCAATTACGTCAGCTTCGTCAGGGAGATTTATCTATCACTGAATATGCCACCAAGTTGAAACGTCTCTGGTCTGAAGCTGATCATTATAGAACTTTTGTTCCACAATGCTCCATCGATATTGATGGATTTCAGAAATATTTAGAAGAAGAACGGGTTCAGAACTTTCTATATGGTCTAAATCCAGAATATGAATCTGTCAGAGTTCAGCTTCTCGCCAGAGATATTTTACCTAGTTTAGGTCAAGTCTTCTCTACTGTTTTAAGCGAGGAGACACGGCGACGAGTGACTTCTGACTCCAATAGTTCTGTAAGATCAGCTCTTACTGTACAGCCACAGCAGGTAGGTGAGAAGGTATGTTTTCATTGTAAAAAATCTAGGCACACTAAGGTATTTTGCTGGGATCTCCATGGCCGCCCAAATCAGCCTAAGTGTAGTAGTCGGGGCCGTGGTGGTCGTCGTAGTGGTGGAAGAACTGGAAGACAGAATCATGTTCGTGGACCTGTCCAAGCTAATCTCTCTGAAGAGACCGAGAGTGCTGTACACAGCTTATCTGCAGATGAGTATCAGACCTTCCGACGAATGATGGAAAAGTATGAATCATCTTCTAACACCACACCTACTCTGGAACAGTCTAGCCACCAGGACGGATATCTTGACTCCTCTCTTTTTGCACACTCAGGTACTCCATATAAATTATCACATGCATTTACTTGCAGAATATCCAACTCCTGGGTAATAGACTCAGGAGCATCCAGTCACATGACAGGGGCATCTAATAGTTTTATTTCCTATTCACCATGTTCAGGACATGACAAAGTCCGAATAGCTGATGGATCCTTTACCCCTGTCTCAGGAAAAGGATCCATTGACTGTACTCCTAGTTTAAGATTATCATCAGTATTGCATGTTCCATCCTTTCCTACAAATTTACTCTCTATCAGTTCTGTTACTAGAGATTTGAATTGCTCTGTCACTTTTTGGCCTTCTCATTGTCTATTTCAGGAGCTGAAAACGGGAAAGATACTTGGAGGTAGTATATGACACAATGGACTCTATTATCTATCAACTGATGAGAAAAATATGAATTCTTCTTTGACGGGGTATGCATTGTTTGTTGAAGGTGCCACTTCAGAACTTATGTTACATCATCGTAGGCTGGGTCACATTCTTTTTTCTATTCTTAGTCGCTTATTTCCATCTTTATCAACTAAATGCAATAAAAATTTGTTAGTTTGTGATCATTGTGAGTTGGCTAAACACACCAGAGCAGTATTTCCTATATCTGGAATTAGAAGTTCTAAACCTTTTGTTTTAATTCACTCTAATGTATGGGGATCATGTAGTACTAATACTCTCATGGGCCATAGGTGGTTTGTTACCTTCATTGATTGTTTTAGTCGAGTGACTTGGGTCTATTTATTGAAGAAAAAGATGAGAGTTTTAAACTGCTTTAAAGAGTTTTATAAACTTGTAGGTACTCAGTTTGGTGTCAAAATTAAAATTCTACGTTCTGACAATGGCACAGAATATATTAATCAGGAGTTCCGTGCGTATCTTCACACTCACGAAATTATTCATCAAACCACTTGTGTTGATACTCCTACTCAAAATGGAGTTGCCGAAAGAAAAAATCGGCACTTATTGGAAGTAGCCCGATCCTTACTTTTTACCATGCAAGTTTCTAAATTTTTGTGGGGTGAGGCTGTCTTGACCGCGGCTTACTTGATCAATCGTATGCCTCTAAGAACACTCGGATTTAAGTCCCCCATACAATGTTTGAAAGGGTCTACTGATTATGTAGTCACTCCTAGGGTCTTTGGATGTGTTTGTTTTGCTCGCAATCATAGACCTTCAGTAGGAAAACTAGATCCACGAGCATTAAAATGTGTCTTTGTCGGTTACCCTGCTACTCAAAAGGGATACAAGTACTATTATCCCCCTGAGTGGCGAATGTTTGTTACTATGGATGTTACTTTTCGAGAAACTGAAGCTTATTATGAAAGTCGTCTATCTGATAATAAGACACCAGAATTACTTCTTCCGGGTGACTTTCTATACACACCAAAAAATTCTGATGCCCAGGAGGAGTATCATAGTAATGATGTTCAGAGGGAGCCTAGTATTGAGAAAGAAGAAGAGTCCAGTGAAGAAGAGTCCAGTGTGCATTCACCACCAACTGCCCAAGTGTCTCCACCGCTTGAAGCTTCTTCTCCAGAGTCTTCTAATGGTAACAATATCTCTACTACTCCTTCCATTTCTAATCTTAATATTCCTATTGTAAAATGGAAGGGTACTCGCTCAATTATTCCTCCTGCTCGTTACCGTTATGATATCGCTAATTATGTTTCATATAAAAATGTGTCTCCATCTTATCAAAGCTTTGTAGCTGCATTAGACTCTGTCTGTATTCCTAGTACCTGACAAAAGGCTATGGCAGAACCTAAGTGGAAGGAAGCAATGTTAGAAGAGATGACTGCTTTATCCAAAAATCAAACGTGGGATCTGGTCACTCTACCAGTTGGTAAGCATCCTGTAGGGTGTAAGCGGGTGTACACTATAAAGCAGACTCCAGAAGGCAAGGTGGAAAGATACAAAGCTCGGCTAGTAGCAAAGGGCTACACTCAAATATATGGAGTAGACTATGATGAAACCTTTGCTCCGGTGGCCAAGATGAACTCTGTTCGAACACTGATATCATGTGCTGCTAATTTTGGCTGGAAATTACATCAGTTAGATGTGAAGAATGTATTTCTTCATGGAGATCTTCAGGAGGAAGTATACATGCAAATACCACCAGGATTTGAGACCAGAGCAACTATTGAAAAAGTTTGCAAACTAAAGCGCTCACTTTATGGCCTTAAACAGTCTCCTCGAACATGGTTTTGATCGATTCAGTCGGACTGTAAAAGGAATGGGATATAAACAGAGTAATGCAGATAATACTCTATTCTATAGGCATCTCAAGGGAAAGAAAACTATACTCTTGGTTTATGTTGATGATATTGTAATAACAGGAGATGACCATCATGAGATTAAACAACTCAAAGAAAAACTAAAGCAAGCATTTGAGGTAAAAGATCTGAGTCCACTAAGATATTTTTTGGGCATAGAAGTTGGACGATCATCCAAAGGTATTTTTCTGTCACAACGAAAGTATGTACTAGATTTGCTTTCTGAGATTGGGATGTTGGGGTGTAAGCTTGCTACTACTCTAATAAATCAGAATCATCGAACAGTGACAGATGGTGGAGCTCCTGTTGATCGAGAAAGGTACCAGCGGTTGGTTGGAAGGTTGATATATCTTTCATATACAAGACCAGATATAGCCTATGCTGTCAGTGTCATCAGTCAATACATGCATGATCCACGAGAATCACACATGGAGAGAGCTTTCAGAGTATTACGCTACCTGAAAGGATGTTCTGGTCGTGGTTTGTTGTTCTCACAACACAACACCTTGGGGATTCACGGATGCGATTGGGCTGGGTCATTGGATGATAGGCGATCTACTTCTGGATATTGTACATATGTAGGGGGTAATTTAGTTACCTAGAGAAGTAAGAAACAGTCAGTGGTGGCTAGATCATCAGCAGAAGCTGAATATAGAGCAATGGCTCTAGGCATATGTGAACTTCTTTGGCTTCAGAAGTTGCTTAAGGAATTACAACTTCTAAACAAATTTCCTCTTCGGTTGTATTGTGACAACAAAGCAGCAATTGAGATTGTAAGCAATCCAATACAGCATGATCGTACTAAACACATCGAGATTGACCGTCATTTTATCAAGAAAAAGATTAATCAGGGTCAGATCTGCATTACCTATATTCGGTCTTCTGATCAGGTGGCAGATATTCTAACCAAAGGGCTTAGCTCAGTGTCTTTTTCTGGATTGATTGACAAGATGGGGCTTCGAGATATCTTCGCCTCATCTTGAGGGAGAGTATTGGAAGGATTGAACTTTATTGGAAGGATTGAACTTAATTGAAAAACTATCTAATTAAAGGTCCAGAGATTTATTCCTTAGCATATTCTTGATTATTCTCTAGTATATTCTTGTTATTCCCTATCTATATTTGGGTCTCTGGCATATTCTTGTTATTCCCTATCTATATTTGGGTCTACATATTTGTATTTATAGATCCTTATACGCACTCTTGATTGTAAGAAGAAAAAATAAAAAACAAATAGCTCCTTCTCTTTTTCATCAGCGACCCTTCTCCCCTCCTCTTTCTCTTTATATACTTCTCCTTCTCATCCTCTTTCTCCTCCAAATCTACCTATAAATAAGGAATATTTTCATCTATTGAAAGGGAATGTTAACACCGTTTATTGGTAAGTGAACGATCAGATCATATTTGAATATATCAATAATTAGAAGCATCAGCTTGGTATTTTTAAAGTACAGAAGATGTAAGTAAAATTAAACTAAAATTAAGAAAGTGTTTCAATAATTTTTTTTAAAAATAATATGATTATCATTCTGCTGCAAGATGTTGGATACACTAGCAATAGTTAATAAAGACAGCCACAATCAAGCAATAAGTGTTACGAAAAGTTTTCTATACTTTATACCAGGGTTTCTATCAATAAAAAGTTATTCCACCATCTAGCCTTGCAACATTATTGTAGGCATATATACCTCCTTAAGGATTTAGCTCCCAGTGTGTTAGTGCTTCGCTGAAGTAGAAAAGAAAAATTAGAAGCTTCAATAGGTCTAAAGGCCGATAAAAAGCTATTCGGCTTAATGGAAACACAAGGATGGCACTAATTGTCCACACTGGTATTCCAAAGGGAATGGTTATTTCATGTGCATGTGGCTTTTAGGAGCCTTTCAGATGCACTCTCAGTAATGAATTTCTTAGACAAAATAAGTCGCCCTTCTCACACATCATCATGAAGTAATGGCGCATAATCTTTTGAGTTATTAGAATAAGCTGGTCAATATTGCATAGGAGCTACTTGTGGGGGTTTGATTTATTAGATGGTTCAAACTAGGCTTCCAGACCACTAATGAAACACCATTCACTCTCCAAGGCTAAGACAAAACTAGCTTGTTCCCCTATGAACGTTTGATATGGTTAAATGATGCTTAGCTCGCTTGATACTGTCTGGCTCTGCCTTTTGGTTAAATCATCATATTAAAGGGAACAAAACTTTTTATCAGCAAGTTTCGTCAAATAGTTCCTTTAGCTGAAGATCTTGAGGACAATATATATGGATGCCAAAGAAAATGTGATTAGCCAATTTGATTCTCCAATATAGTCTGGGGCTGCAACAAATGGGATAGACACAAAGTTATCATGAGTCAAACTGAGCGACCTCCTAAATTACGACAATTGAAAAGACTTGACTCAGATCCTCCTTAATCTGCAGTTTTTGAGAGTATATCATGAGTTTCCCGCATGATCTTGTAAGTTCTGATAGAATTGCCAACATGATTGCTCTATTAATCAATCTATGAAACCAAACAGATGTGCTGAATTATTTGTTCATAATTATTTCTGGAGTGGTGGTGATTTCAAGATTATTGAACTTATGCTAATCTTTCTTCTGATACTTACTTTCCTCCATGCCTTCAAGGGAGATCCCGGATGAGGACCAATTTGGAGATTTTTTATTTTTTTACTACGAAGATGTTCTGTAAGATTTGCACAGATTATCTGACTGAATTAATGGATCTGCCTCCAGAGTCTGGCTTTTTCCCAAATCTGAATGTTTAAAATCCTGCTCGCCCATTCAAAAAAATTAAACAGAGAAAATACTGCAGCCAAACTGGTAAGCAGGACGGCAGGGTCAGGCCTGGGCTCAGGCTATCCATTTAAAAAAACAACACTGACGTAATATGCCAACCTGAATAATGTGAAATTTGGCACAGAGGTTAACTCATGTGCATCCCTAGCTAAAACATTATTATTAATAATATATTTCACTGTCTGTCCTTTACTAATAGATGCACAGTCGATTAGTATAACAGATAAAATTTTTAGTCAGCACTTATTTAGGTTGTCTGATCACAAAAAGTTTTATTTGCTTACATGCAAATGGTATATTTTCTTCTGCTGCATTGGACTACTGAATAACTGAAATTATTCTGATAAATTTTCATGGCACTACAAATTCCACAAACATGAAGCATGTGATGCACCATATAATATCATTCGGCCTATCCGAAGAAAGTATCATATGATGTTCAACCTAGTCTGAGAGATTTTGTGATCACATAGCAACCGAACTATTTTTAATATAACGGTCATACAGGCGTGTATTTAATCCCACATCAGCTATATACTGAGTAGATTTTGGATATTTATACGGAACCAAAGAATTCAACTAATATCTTCCAGCTAGATTTTTGAGGTGAAATTCTGAATTATAATAAACGGTATTGAAGCAGATCCGATTCATCGCCTATATAGACTAGAAAATATTGAATCATGCAAGCATGTACTTAGTCTCACAATGGCTATATACTAGATAGATCTTCTGTACTTATACAAAATCAAAAAATTCAAATAACATCTTTTAGTTAGTCTTTTCGAATGAGATCCGGGGTCATGACACTTATAACAATTTTCTCAAGCTCCCAAGTTATGGAAGTATTTACTGATCCCTCAAGTAAACTTCACCTCATTAAAATGTGCTTCATGCCATTAAATGGAGCAATCAGAATATCCTCCTAGTATATGCTTTACCAGGCACATCTTGGAGCCATTTCAGACTAGTGGAGCGATCAAAAAAGAAAAAAAAATCTTGCCTTTAGCTACACATTGATCCTTAAAAGAAATAGCTTAAAACCTGCATCATTGTGTCCTGCTTTTAATTCATAGCGGGTTTCCCATACTAGATGGTAATGTAGCACCCATGGATGCAAAGGTGAGGTTCAAACAAGTAATGCTGGATTCTCCCAGAGCCTGGTTGACTTTTGAAATAGTCTCATGATTCTCTTTCCACGGAACATGCATCAGGGCTCAATAGAACTCTCAATTCATAGCCCTGAGTTACCATTTTTAATACTTGTAGTCCGTTCTGGTTTTTGAATGAAACAAAAATAATCTGCGTAACTTCCACGAGTTACGAAAGTAAACACTAGACTACGAGCTTATGATTATTTGAACTACAAGCTCAATTCCTAATTACTATGATATAACTTCTCACGCCATTCCGCCATGTCTTCTGCGGATGAATATTGCTGCGGCTCATCTCTGATGGATAGTCAAATCATCATGCTTGAGTATCGAATGGCAGAAGACTGGTGGAGAATGACCGCTCATCGAAGAGAGGGCACAGTCGAGAGAGCCGAGAACAGGAGCGAGGGCATACGGTGATTGAATGGAGACAAGATCAACTCGGGCCAGATGAAAAAGTCTACCGACAGCATCCGATTACAGCCAAAAAATCTGCAAGAAAAGCCTTCACCAGAGATGGCTCCGGTGACAACCCTCTGCGCTCAAATCAGTTTTTAGATCAAGAGGTAGAGGAGTGAGTGAGAAAGAGTTTCCGACTCTGAGTACTTGAATATGCGCACCTCCTGGGGATCTTCTCTTACATCCACTTATAGAGAGAGAGGAATGAAGGATGAAAGGACAGGAGAGCATTCCAATAATGTCCAATCATATGGAGCTGCATGGGGGCATCTTTAAATGGCCGCATCAGCGACGTGCTTTTTGACCGCTGGATGAGTTTCGGGCTCTGAGTACTTGAGCATGCGTACCTCCTGGGGATCTTTTCTTACCTTCATTTATAAAGAGAGCAGGATGAAAGATGAAAAAATGAAAGAGCATTCCGATAACATCCAATCATACGAAGCCACATGGAGGCATCTTTAAATAGTCCCGTCAACGGGTGTGCCTTTTGTGTGGCGCATCGGTGGTCTCAACGGCGGGCCTTATCACATGCATGTAGCAAAATTAATGACTTTATAGTATCCTATTACGATGTGCAGCAGACCGCTTAGGGTATGACCTAAGGATGATGTGATTTGATGTAACTCGATGAGATTGCACGGCAGCCACACTTGACCGCCGACTATTTGATCGATGTCGATATCCATCAGTCACTAACCAGAGCAAGATAAAAGGGATTGGAAGCAGTCCGAGGTGAGTAACCTACATGCCAGTAGTCCCGAGCTCGTCAAATAGGTTTGGAGAGTCAGGTAGGTAGATGACCGATCTGAAGCATCAGAGGCTATAGCCAGCTGAAGAACCCAACCTTCAGATCAGGACTGTCGCGACAGGCAAGTACATCAATTTCTCGCCGATGCCGTTAGAGAAATAGGTCGGTCATTGGCCGATACAGCCTTTAACTTGGATAATGTCGCCACGTCCAGGTGATGTTGAGGTCGGACTTCTACCAATCATAGCTTTCAGATGAGATCGGCCTCCCGATGAGGTCGATTTTGTGGGGACCATGGTATTCTGATGAGGTCAGCCCTTTGGTGACCCCGGCTTTGCACCGAGACCGACTTTATGATGATCTCCACGATCCAGCTCCGCATCAGTAGCTTCATATCGATATTCTCCTAATGGCGTCGACTTTAATCGGGTAGGCCTCCAGTCGAGGTCGGTTGGATGAAGTCAATTAAGTGACGAGAATCTGTCCCAACACTTGCCTCCCAACTTCTGAGTCCGATTATATAGTCTTCATCAGGCGAAAGGAGTTAACCGATGTGTGGATCCGAGTTGCCTTTTCTGATGACCATCCCCAGAGACCGCATGAAGCAGACTTGTTCTTTCGAGATGTGGGTCGTCATTCTACGGAGCATCTCATCGAGTTCAAAGTATGATGGTTGAGGCGGAGTATGGTCGTATCTACTCCATTCTGGATCAGTTGATCCTTGGTTAGTCGAGGACAAGCCGACTAACCTCAACTCTTTTCGCCTAGATCTGTGCCACGAACTATAGCTTATATTCCAGCAGTCCTTCGACCTTAGCAGCATGCTAACAGTCGCCAGACTCCACAACTCCGTTAAATGGGTAATAGTCGAATAATGTCGAGTTTCACCTAGGACTGTGCTGCAAACTGTAGCTTACATCCTAACGGCCCTTCGCCCTTAGCTGGCATGCTAACAGCCGCTAGACTCCACGGCTCCATTAAATGGGTGTTAGCCGAATAATATCAGATTTGGTACCGGAGGAGTTTTTCAAGTTGAAAGAACATCCCAAGTTGCTGGTCCCCTATAGTGTTGGTCTCATCGAGGTCATGGTCGACTCATTTTGGAGGGGCTTCTTGATGAAGACTTCTTCAGAGTTCCTCCTCGAATTTTCTCCTCGATTTCATCAGCCTTGTCATAGATAGCTCTCCCCTCCCATCATGAAGGCTTCATTGGGGATTCAGCCTTCTGAAGGTCAACTTCAGGAGGTCAATCCTCGGACGAGGTCGACCTCCCATCTTTGCTCTATCGAGAATCGAAGGGCTTCGTCATCACACCTCGAGTCCAGCAAAGGCTACCTCTAGTCTCGTTGGCACTCCTATCATTGCATCTCGAATTTTGGCGAGGTGATCTCATGTCTCATCAATGATTTTGACCGCACTGCACTTTGGAGCCCACCAAGGTGACTTGGGGCCTTGACAAAGATTTTTGTTGTAAGCCACTCCATCGTAGAGGAGCATCATCATTTGCTGCACCTCAAATCTCGCCGAGGTGATCTTGGTCCTTGACCAAGGGTTCTCGTCATCGCACCTCGGATCTGGCCGAGGTGACCTCTAATTCGGCCAAAGATTAAGCCTCTAAGAGTTAAGAGTTGTTTAACAAAAAATTATAGGAAAGAAAAGCTTTTATTTATAAGGTGTTCCCACTGATAATACATTTGTAGATTCTCGGTATTTCAGTTTCAGAGAATCTTCATGCCATTCAGGCTCTCAATCTTGTATGTTCTAGATCATAGAACTGCTGAAATCTTGTAGAGACCTTCTCAGATCGGAGACAACTTTCCTTGCTCGATCGGTTTGGAGACTTCGGCTCTCCTAAGGCTAGGTCTCCAATTTGGAAGATCTTGGGCTTGACTCAGAAGTTATAGTACCGAGCTATCCTTTACCGACAGGAAGCCATCCTAAGTTGGACTCGTCTCTGGATCTCATCGAGCAAGTCCAGATCAGCTCATCGCTTGTTCGAATTGGTCCATTCATTGTAGTGCTCCACCTGAGTTGAAGGTAGACTGATTTCAACCGAGATCGTAGCTTCCATCCTAAATATCAGTTTGAAGGGGATCTCTCCGATCAGAATTCGAGGAGTTGTTTAGTAAGACCATAGAATACTGGGAGGCTTGTTAGCCCAACATCCTTTAGCTTAATCGATTCTTATCTTCAAGCCTTAAGAATTATCTTGTTGGTCATCTTGGCTTCTCCATTAGACTGCAAGTACCCGATCGAGGTAAATCTGTGGATGATATGGTACTTTATGTAGAATTTCTCAAATCAGATATTATCGAATTGTCGATCATTGTCGGTGTGATCACTCAAGGTAGACCAAAGTGGTAGATGATGGATTTTCATAAAAAGTCGGTAGTTTTTCTTTCTGTTATCTGCGCCAGCGGTTCAGCCTCCACCTACTTGATGAAGTAGTTGATGGCCATGATGATGAACCTTCTTTGTCCACTGACAGATGAAAAAGGACCGAGTATATCGACTCCCCACTAATCGAATGGCCATGGTGCCAAAATGGTTGTGAGTTAACTTGACAGAAGTCTTTGAACATTGACAAATCTCTGACATTGATCGCACTTCTGCACTAGATTGGCAGCATCTTTCTGTATAGTCTGTCAATAATATTCTTATAGTAATATCTTGTAGGACAGTGACTTACCCCTAAGTGGTTGCCGTAAATATCCTCGTGCACTTTCTAAAAAGCATAGTCGGCTTCAGAGAGTCGGAGGCACTTGAGCAGGGACAAAGACGCCGACCTACAGTAGCGTTGGTCATTGATGATCACATACTGAGCCGCCAGTCTCTTCATTCGATGCATCTCGATAGGATCAGCCGGTAAGATTTCGTTAATCAAAAACTCAATGAATGGATCAATCCAGCTCGGCTTATGACCGACCTAAACTTGGTGAACTTCCTCCTCGATGTCGATACTTGGATTTTTGAGATGCTTAATGAAGATCCTCTCCAACTCGCCACAGTCAGATGTAGCATGTCGGGATAGAGAATTAGCTCGGACATTATTCGAGTGGAGGATGTGGTAGACCTCGAAGTAACCAAAATTTATTTACAGAGATTTAAATTTCTGCGGATATCTGGAGAGAATTGGATCTCGGGCCTCATATTCTTTTCAGGATTTGTCTGACGATCAATTGCGAGTCGGTGAACCCCCTTAGGCATTTTACACTGAGGTCTTTGACGATCTTTAGTCCGACTATCAGAGCTTCGTATTCAGCTTGATTTTTAGAAGTTTCGAAGTCAAACTGAAGGGCGTACTCAATCACCACCCCGTTGATGTTGATTAAAATGAGACCCGCATAGCAGCCTTGGACGTTTGAGGCTCCATCCACATGTAGAATCCATGCAGGCTCCGAAGCTTTTCCTTGAAAGCAGTCCTCGACTTGGCTGTCATCGATCAGAGTGCACTCGACAACAAAGTCGGCAAGTATCTGAGCCTTCATCAAGGATCACGGAACATAAGAGAGATCAAACTCACTGAGTTCGACCATCCACTTGGCCATCCTCTCCGGAGTGTCTGGTCGTTGAAGTAGAGTCCTCAGAGAAAGATCGATCAAAATTTTCACTGAGTGGGTCCGAAAATAAGGTCGCAATCGTCGAGTTATCATGATGATCATGAAGACCACCTTTTCGATCCGAGGATATCTGACTTCCATCCCATACAGCATCCGATTTATATAGTAGATCGATTTTTGTACCTTATTTTTTTCTCAGACTAGTATCGAACTCACGACTTCAGGAGCCACAGCCAAATACATGAGTAATTCATCATCGATATTTGGCTTTGTCAGAAGTGGAGGTGAACTCAGGTACTGCCTCAGGTCATCGAAAGCCTTCTGACATTCTTCCATCCAAGTGAAGTTCATCTGTCTGAGGATTTTGAAAAAGGAGAGGCACCACTCTACAGACTCGGAGATGAACCAACTCAAAGATGCAATGCATCCTACCAACTTCTGAATATCCCGTCGAGAGGTCGGGGGCTTCATATCAAGAATCGTCTTGATCTTCTCAGGGTTGGCCTCGATACCTCGCTTCATCACCATAAAACTAAGAAACTTTTCAGACGTGATGCTGAAGGCACACTTAATCGAGTTCAATTTCATTCGACATCTTCTTAGGGTGTTGAAAGCTTCTGCCAGGTCATCGATATGGAGAGTAGCTTTCTTGCTTTTCACGAGCATATCATCGACATAGACCTCCACATTGCGATCGATTTGGTTCTTGAAGACTTTGTTGACCAGCCTTTGATGTGTAGCCTCGATATTTTTGAGATTAAAAGATATGACTTTGTAGCAGTACAAGTCTTTGTTGGTGAAGAATGTCATCTTTTTCTTATCCTCCGACACCATCCAAATCTAATTGTAGTCAAAGAAAGCATCTATGAAGCTGAGCAGCTAATGGCCCGACGTAGCGTCGACTAGTTGATCAATCAGGGATAGTGAAAAGCTGTCCTTCAGACAAATTTTATTCAGATTGATGTAGTCGATGTATATTCGTCACTTGCCATTAGCTTTCTTAACCATCACAACATTCGCAAGCCAATTTGGATAGGTCACCTCGCAGATGAAGTCGGCTGCTAGCAATTTGTTGACCTCCTCGTCGATGGCTTTCTATCACTCGGGAGCAATACTTCTTTTCTTTTATCTTACCGACTTGTGCTTGGCGTCGATATTTAATCGATGGACAATCACATCAGGTGAGATGTCCGCATGTCTGAGGCAGAGCAGACGAAGGCATCTGTGTTCTTTCTCAGAAAGTTGATCAGCTTCTATCTTGGTTCATCACTTAAGGAAGATCCGACCTGAACAGTTCTGGTCGGATCCTCCTCATTGAAGGGCACCGAGGTGAGTCATTCTGTGGGTTCTCCTCGACTTTCTTTCTTTCTTTGATCCAGTCCATCATCGATGGGAAGAGCTTCAGTCGGCTTCTTTCCTTTGACTATGGTTAAGTAACATTGTTGGGTCAGCTGCTGACCTTTCCTCATTTTACTTGTTTCTTTTTTCGTTGAAAAACGCACGACTAAGTGATACGTTGAGATGATTGCTCAGAGCGTGCTCAATCTAGATCGTCCCAAGATAACATTATAGGTGGAAGGAACCCAGACCATAAAAAAATTGAGTTGCATGATCAATTGCTGAGGTGGTCATCCAACAATAATAGGAAGTTCTATCTCTCCTTCTATCTTAACCAAGTCACTAGTGAATCTGGTTAAAGGAGCATTGATTGGTTTAAGTCGATCAATAAAAAGTTGCATTAGAGAAAAACAATCGTAAAAAATTATATTGGCTGAGCTTTCATTATCAATAAGATATCATTTTACATCATAATTGACTATCATCATTGATACAATAACAGCGTCATTATGAGAAGTTTGGACTCCTTGCAGATCTTCATTGGAGAAGATGATGTCGTCATTCGACCATCGATATTTGGGGGAGCTTTCTAAGTCATTAGCTCCTTGAAGTCTTGAACCCATCGAGATCACGTTGATCATGTCCATCGTAGGTTGAGCATGAGCTTCTTCATCGAGGTGTGGCTGAGGCTGAGAGTCATCCAGCAGCTAGATAGGTTGGTCTCAAATGTACTTCTTGAGGTATCCCCATCTTATCAGATCCTCTATCTCATTCTTCAGCTTAATACACCTCTCAATGTCATGGTCGTAATTGTGATGGAACCAACAGTAGCGCCTCTAGTTATAGAATGCTGCTCTTGTCTTCATCGACTGGGGTCGTTGAAGGTAGTCCTTCTCCTCTATCTCCATAAGGATCTATGCACGAAGAGTAGTTAGAGGAGAGTAAAAATCGTATCTAGGGCCGAAGTTCTTTGGCCTTAGGCTTGGTCGAAAAGGTGGAGCCTTCCTCTTAATGCGGGGTCAACTGGGTCCCATAGAAGTTCCTTCTTTCTTGATCGTCTTCTTTAGATCCTTCCTCTCAGATCAACATCGGTCAGTCTTGCCCTTCTCGGCTCGGATGTACTTTTGCGCATGCTGGAGGAGTTCAGTAAACGTCTAAAAAAGCATCTTGTTCAAGAAATAGATGAACTTGAAAATACGTAGTCTCCACTTCATGGCCATAATGGCCGTCGATTCATCAAGATCCCAGACTTCTAGGGTGGCAGCATTGACACGCACCACAAAGTCTCGTAGAGATTCTCTATCTTGCTGCCTGACAGAGAAAAAACTGTCAGATGTCTGTGACATCTTTCGATTGATATCGAAGTATGTTAGGGAGAGATGTTCGAGCTGATCGAATGAATAGATACTCTCCGATTGAAGTTTGGAGTACTATGTTCGGATAATTTTTCTGAGGATGACCGAAAAGGCGATGCAGAAGAGGGTATTGGATGCCCCTTGAAGAAGCATGAAAGCTCTGTAGCTCTCGAGATGGTCTAGCAGATCGATGGAGCCATCATACGGTTACACTTGTGGCATCTTGAATCGATCTGAAATTGATTCATCAAGAATCCATCGAGAGAAGGGTGGACGGATGCTGACGTCGAGCTCATCAGTAGGATCTCGATTGTTTGCTTGGAGCCGATTCAAACGACAATCAAACTCCTTCAGTCTGAGATCATTTTCATCCAACTATTGCTGAGATTCATTGGGACTCTTGAAATATCCAGGGGTAGAACCTTTCCTTGAAGAAGATCGTGATGGGGATCGCGGCCTCTTCCCCTTGTGTAAAGCTCATCGAGGGGAAGAGGGCCGGCGATCACCGAAAGTGGCACGTAGAGTACGTCGAGAGTCAGCTTGTGGCGATCGTCGGATGGATTGAAAAGCCGTCTGATGAAAGTGTCGAGACAAGTGGTGGGATGGAGAATAGGGCCGGAGACTCTGCCTAAAGGGTACATCCCACGATGCCGAATCCTCTATCCACCATTGCTGCTGTTGCTGCTACTCCGCAGTCTGCTGGAGACTATGGACAGCCTCCGTCAATACTCTAACTTGCTGCATCAAGGTGGCAACCTATTGTTGGTCTGTTGTTTCCTTTGATCGTGAGGCACTCAGCTCTCCGAAAGTCATCAAAAGTGTGTCGCATCGCGATGAGTGTCAATCGAAACTAAGGAAAGCATTTTGCACTCTCATCTTGGTCATTATAACTCTTGAAAGGATGTTTCTCCCTCCTACCTGGCGTGACAAACTGTTGTGGCTCATCTCTGATGGGATAGTCAGATCGTCGTATCAGAGTGTCGAGTGGCAAAGAACTAGTGGAGAAGGACCACTCATCGGGAGAAGACATAGTCGAGAGGGTCGAGAACAAGAGTGAGGGCTCATGGTGCATTGAATGGAGGTAGGGTCAACTCAGACTGGATGAAAAGGTCTGCCGGTGGTGTCTGGTGACAGTCGAAAAATCTGCAAATATAGCTTTCGTCGGAGATGGCTTCGGCAATGACCTTTCGATGTTCAAATCAGTTTTTAGCTCAAAAGGTGGAGGAGTGAGCAAGGCAGAGTTTCGGGCCCTGAGTACTTGAGTATGCATACCTCCTGGAGATCTTCTCTTACTTCCATTTATAGAGAGAACAGAATAAAGAATGAAAGGATGGGAGAGCATTCCAATAATGTCCAATCATATGGAGCCATATAAGGGCATCCTTAAATGGCCCCATCAGCAGGTGTGTCTTTTGTCCGGTGCATCGGTGCTTGCGGCAATGGGCCTTATCACGCGCATGTGGCATAATTAATCACTTTGTGGTGTCCTATAATGGCGCATGGCAGACCGTTTAGAGTATGATCTCAGGATGATGTGACTTGATGTGACTCGATGGGATTGTACAGTGGCCACACTTGATCGTCGGCTGTTTGGCCGATGTCGATATCCAGGTCGGTCACTAGCCTGAGCAAGATGAAAAAGATTGGAAGCAGTTCGAGGTGAGTAACCCACATGCCAGCAGTCCCAGGCTCGTCAAGTAGATTTGAAGTGTCAGATCGGTAGATGACCGATCTGAAGCACCAGGCACTATAGGCAGCTGAAGAACCCGATCTCTGGACCAGGACTATCGCGACAGACAAGTACATTGGTTTCTCATCGGTGCCATCGGAGAAACAGGCCAGTCGTTGGCCGATGTAGCCTTTAACTTGGACAATGTCGCTAGGTCCAGATGATGTTAAGATCGAACTTCTGCCGACCTCAGCTTTCAGACAAGATCGACCTCCCAATGAGGCCGGTTTCCGGGAGATCATGATCTTCTGATGAGGTCAGCCGTCTGGTGACCCCTGCTTTGCACCGAGACTGGCTTTATGATAATCTCTACGATCTGGCTCCGCATCGGTAGCTGTACATCGATGTTATCCCAATGACATCAGCTTTTATCAAGGTAGGTCTCCAATCGAGATCGATTGGATAAGGTCGGTTCAGTGACAAGGACCTATCTCAATAAATATTAAATAGTTTTAAAATTAAAAAGTGATGACTTCTCTGCTCGATTGAATTTTTAGATATTTTTTCCTTTAAAAAAAAATTGATATTTATACCCATAATGTACTTCCTCTGCAAAAGGACAGAGAGATATGTAGGGATACCTACCTAGAATAATTCATATGTATTACAAATTTTATCAGGAAAAAAAAAAAAAAACAGCAGCAGCAACATGGAGACAATTTATGAATATGGATTAAAAAATAGGAAACAAATTGGAAGCCTCTCTGTTCGTGTCATTTTGCCGACGTCCTCTCCTTCCATTCCCATGCCAATTTTGCCTCAAAACTTTGTAGCGCCAGCTTCCTCTCCCTCGCCTACCAACTTGGAATCCAAGAACAAGCTCAGAGATGGACTGGGAACAGGGAAAACCGAGGAAGAGACCTAAATTCAAGAACCTTGAGGTAATAGCATCTCTCCGTGGGAAATTATGTGAAAGTTTCCCCGTATATATATTGGCTATCATGTTTGAACTAGTCCTGGCACATAAGGCTCTTGAAAACTTAATTATGAAACATAACTGAGTCTTATTTATAACTTCAAAGTAGCCCTCGAAGGCTGAAAGAACCGCGACTTGTTGAAACTTGGTTATAAATTTTACAATTAGCACCCTATATGGTTTAAATATTGAACATAAGTAAGTCCTGTCAACTTTGGACCAGTCTCGGCGATGGGGTTGCTGGGACTAGTTCAAACACTGCATTAGGAATTTTATAGGTAATACATCACTCAAGTATTAAATGTAAATCAGTGCTGTTGATTGCGGCTCGTCAGCTCTCTGATTGCTGGGACATGTTCAAACTTCAAACTTAAGAGATGAATGTTACGTTTAACTCCTTATACAATGTCAATATTCTAAGACTTGATATTTTCAAAGGCATTTTTCCCTTTTCCCCCTCTTGAGAGAAAGTGACAGCCATTATCTAAGCCATATTCCTTGCATGAAATAGCACCTTTTTTGTCTCCTGCATTGTGGTCCACATCGCTTAAAATGATTTCCATTTGAGTAGTCATGCATCCTGAAGTAATTATAATCCCAGCAATTATAAAAAGAATAAGTCGTGTTAGGGTTTTGGAGTAGTCATTCCAAACTTAATTTCAGCCTGCAAGTAATGATTTGGTTTGGACTTAGGTTCTAGTCGACTGGGATCTAGGAGGACCTGACTATAAGTTTAAAATTTAAACCCAAAGGAATCCACTCTGTAGGTGAGCTCGGATTGGGTTGAGTCTTCCTTAATAAGGTTAGGTCGGGTTTGAATATAATATAGGAGGTTACATCCAAATGCGATAAACTAGTGCTAGCCAAGTCTAATTGGATCCATTTTGATTTGACAGGATCAGGTCTAACTATCAAGTTCCATATCCAACAAAATTGGAATTTGAATCATTTTCACATAGACCCCTGCCAAATCCATGGAGGTTTATCATGCTTGCTTGTTGGTTAGATCTACTGTAAAAAAGAGAACTTTGTTTCTGATATAAGCTGAGTGTGATGCGCAATGGATTTTGATATTTGAGTTTGGAACAAGATTCTGATGAGATGATTTGCTAATGATTTAAGAAGTCTTCATACTTTGATCATGGTTCCTAAAGATCAACCTTTCTCACACTTATTTTCTTGCTAACACAAGATAATGAATTGAACTTTGATATTGAAAAGAATATATATTACAGGGATAAACTAATTTCTTTTTTCTTTTTTTTTTGAGAAAAAGG
This sequence comes from Elaeis guineensis, assembly GCF_000442705.2. NCBI lineage: Eukaryota > Viridiplantae > Streptophyta > Magnoliopsida > Arecales > Arecaceae > Elaeis > Elaeis guineensis. Next base: position 15,781,877 of record NC_026004.2, on the reverse strand, counting down.
GAAGCAGAGAGTGTGCCATTCGGCTTTTATTGCTAAAATTATTTACATAGGAGAGAGTAGAGCAGGGATAAACTAATTTCATAATTTATTTTTACATGTTTAATTAGTTTTTTCATGATGTGTTTTTCTTATTTTTCACCCAATAACCAGAGAGAGAGAGAGAGTCCCATGGATAGTGTTTGATAGTCCTTTTGGTACTCTTGGAATAGGAATACAAATTCTCCTAAAATAGCTATTTCCTAAATTAGTGTTTGGTTGGAAATCTACGGAGCCCATCGGGAATATGGCAGTGTTATTCCATAATGTAGAATAAACTGTAATTATTTCTCATTAAGGAGTTAGAATAAGCTATTCTATGGTCCAACATGGAATAGCTTATTCAAGATAGATGGGAATAAGGTGTAATTAATGTACAATTAATGCTTGTTGACCAGACTAGCTAAATCTATGGGGCCTATCAGGAATATATCTAGTGTTTGGGGAATAAATAGGAATAAGCCATTATTCCATCGGGAATAAGGGCAACCAAACACTACCATAGTGAATCACATGATTAAGAATAAGATACCAGGGACCACTACTGATGGTCTTCTACTCTCCATTTACTTTCAGGAATTAGCCTACATTACGCACACATACACACATAAAGCATCCATATCATTACTAGTAGCGATCAAAGTATACGACTCATGTCTATGCTCGAACTGAGCTTGCAAGGAAATCTGTCCAAAGAAAATAAAAAGCAGACAAGTAAATAGAATATTCCATTCAGTTTATCTTACAGCACTCTTCCATGTACCATGCTGCACCTTTATTTTTTTCCAAGCACACCAAGATTCCGATATCTAGCAAACCACATAGATGATCACTTGATACAACTATATATATTACGTGATACGTATAAAGCAGCAGAGGTATTAAGTTAGTCTGTAATCTGAATAAACCTCCCGCGAACCTTCTTCTCTTGATCCTTGGGTACAGTCACTGTAAGAACTCCATCCTCAAGAACAGCCTTCATGCGTTCAATACTTGCATTTGGTGGTAGTTTCACACTACGAAGGAACCTTTCAGCGCTCCGCTCGACATGGTGCCACTTATCACCCTTCTCTTCACTCTCTTTAGTCCTCTGCCCACTTATCTTCAGGATCTTCTCTTCTTCCACTTCTATCTTTACTTCATCTTTCCTCACCCCCGGGAGGTCAGCTATAAAGACATGAGCATCCTGAGTTTCCTTCCAATCCATACTGGCGGTAGCATTAACCGATGAGATTGCGGCGAGCGTGGTGGCAAGGGATAGACCTTCGAGGGGATCCCATATGTCAATAGAGATGGGCTCAGGGTTGGTGTGTTTTGTGGGCTTTCGACCGAAGAAGCTACTGAGGGACATGTTTGTTGTCTTAGAAATTGTATACAAGCTAGTTGCAGATGGGATGATCCTACACGGTTAGCCAAGGGAGTTGGCTGATCTATTTATAGGGAGGAGAAATATGTTATAGGGATCAAAACTTCATGGGTAGTTTCTAGGATTTTCTTGGTTTTGCTTCTGATACTTAGATGAAGTTTGTCATTCATCCTTGCTTCTGATACTTACGAAGATTGCTTTAGTTAAAGTAAAGAATAATGTCTTCTTTTTTTTTATGAAAAGGTAAAGAATAAGGCCACGATCAACAGACAGCATAAATCTCTCTTTTCAGACAAAAAGGGGAAAAAGAAAAGATGCATAGTTTTTATCCGTATTATGCATATCATTGTATCATTGCTCGTTGATCTTGATATGAGAAGTATATAGAAATTTTCATCAAATGATCAACAACGGAGTTTTTTTCTTCTTTTTTCCCCCCCGTTGATAACACTGGAGATGTTTTTCATGAACTCAATTCTTATATCACTCACCAGATCTCTTTATTTTCTACTGCAATTATTGTGCAACACTCACTAAGAATATTTCATGAATAATTATGAGAATTATGTATCATCCAAAGAAGAAAAAATATAAGAGACAGTACATTAAGTTTTTTAAGATTTTCCTTTGCTGGAATAGATATGCCACTTAAGGAACTACTTTCTCAAGTAGCCCTCTTTTTTCAGATGAAGTGGAACCCACACACTTAAGATTCCCATTCCCTGGCGGTAAACGGCAAATCAAGGGATAGCATTCATCTTTAAAAGTTCTCCATGGATAAAACGTTACTCTTGTGGAGAGAGAATCTGGCAAAAGAGCTTGACATCTAAGTTTAGAATATTCATATGCTTTGGAGATAGAGGGAATGGTATTCCCCACTCATATAGTGCAACTTTACTGATGGGAATATGCCTTTTTGTTTGGGGATTTCGGGTGAAACAATATGGATGCTACTTCAGCAAAAATTAACTGAAACGAGCAAGACAAGTTTAGTTGTTTTTGGGAAAACTCCTGGAGGTGGCATCAGTAAATGATTCGGCCAACAAAGAAACCACTGACAAAGCAAAGCCATCATAGTTTTTTTTTTTTTTTAAATGAAATCATTAATTGAAGAAATATACATAGATATGTTTCTGTGTGTGATTACCATTTGTAGGATCAATGCCCAATTTTTCTTTCAATCAACAAAAAAATTATCACAAAATCAATTTACATTGCTGAGATGAATCAAGAATGATGTTCGAAGTTTCACGATTCTAACAAAATCGGCATCCATCCTTGTGAATGTGAAGCTCCATGATAGTTGTGAGAATTTATGCAGGCATATATTTAGTTTCACATCAGTTATTTATTAAAAAAATCTTGAGCACTTTTACAGAAGCAAGAAACCCAAATAATACTTTCCGAATAATTTTTTTGAGTGAAGTTCTACGTCAGAACCTATGCAAACGTATATTTAGTCCGATATCGATTATTCACCGAAGAAATCTTGGATATTTATACAAATCAAAAAATCAAAATAATACCTTCTGACTAGTCTTTTTGGATGAAATCCTGAGTTATTACGATAGTGCGTCAACTCCTTTCTTTAAAGATATTTAGATACAATGCTCCGCTACATTTGATAACCATAATGCCTATAAATCTAGACATGTCAATCAATGTGTGCACACATATGTAAATATTAATTCCAAGTGTAAAATGTTCACAGCTTAGTAACTTTTTGTAATTATAATTTACTGAACTTACTGTAAACTTGATCGACCTACTTGGTGTTACAATGATATACCCCCATTTTTATCTTTTTTTCTTCCTGCCTTCCTTCAGAATTCAATTTGTGACTGCTCTGCATTACGCTGGATCAATAGTATCACCACATCTTCACTGCAACAGACAATTAGGATTTGTAACAAATATATGCTCATATAACTGAAAGCTCATTCAATTCATTGATAATACTTGTACAGAAAATATATCTTGCTTTTTATTACAACTATATAATTTGAACTCTGCATTCACTGCCCTCTGCTCGTCTAAAGGAATTAAAGTCCTTGACAATGTTGGACTCTTTGCCCTGAATTAGCTCCACATTCCTCATCTTGTTAAGGTGCTCCACAATGAGTCTGAAATGTTGTTTGCAATATCATGTGCCGAATTCCACGATATACCATGGCCAGTGACTCTGGTCATGAACTTTCTGAAGTCCATGCCTAAAATTACAGCAGTGTGCTGGACCATGAGTGCAAGAATATTATTCATCTGCAAGCATAGATAATGATTGGTTAATGTCTACATAATCTTGATAACGGTTACATGAAGGAAAAAAAAGGTAAAAATAAAAATAAAATCTTTGCATGGTCTATTTATTGTCCAAATATCACACATATACAACAGCAAGCATGGATTATAGATAGCAACAACTAATAACATATGTAACAACTCATGATACCCAAAGAAGTAGATCCTACAATCTTCATGCCCCTGATAAGAGTATGAGTGAAACTCTATTCCTATTTGCATCTATGTTTCAAATGCAATCAGCACTGCCTAAGCTCAAGGAGACAAGTGCCAAATCTGCCTTTCATTATCACATGGAAACAAAAATAATATAAAATATTTCAAAAGAAATTCTATTTTTGAGTATAACGAAAAGGCAAAAGCCCACCCAATTTATTTCCAAGAATGCAGATCAAGGTAACAATAGCATTGGGAAGACAATTCCAATCTTTGTACAGGCGCAGGCCCACAATAGTTGCTCCATCACTAGATGGCTGTTTTTGCAGGAAAATTCTATTATTCCTTGCTTTCCAAAGTGTCCAGCACATCATGAGCACAAGCTTGTTCCAAGCTTCTATGTAAGCTTTGTTAACTTCTTTTGTTCTCCAAGAAGTCCAAAGGGATAATAATAAAGAGGGATGACCTCTGAATCTGATCTTTACCTTGAGCCTGTTCCATATCTGTCTAATAAAGGACAGTGTAAAAAGACATGATCATTGGTCTCTGCCCTTTGATCACAGAAGCAGCATCTTGAACTCACATTAATCCATCCCTTCTTAACAAGGATCTCTCCCCTTGTTTTATAATCAAGAACTTAGTTTATAAAATCAAGAAAATTGTAATTGTACTGCTAAACGCTTGGAAGAAACTAATGTGGGCAAAAGAAATGACAGCAGTAGCCCCAACTGGGCTCCCCCATGATCAGATCTTTAACCCAAGTTTTAACTCTAGCTGTTAAGTATCCAGTCCATAAGAGATATGATGTTTCAGTTAATTTCTCAGATTTATATGCATAATGATGCACATCAGATATGTGACTGCACATGCATGTGCTCCATAATTGCAGTGTCCATCATGATCTTATTTAGAAGAACCCTCGCAGCCTTGCAAAATGAGTATCTTATTGCAAAATTAGCTGAGAAAGATCATTTGGTCAAGGAGTATGTCCTAGAGGAAACACAGATTGTCAGCAGACCTACATTTAGAGAGTGCATGTTGATATTAATTAGCTTTACTTGGATAAGAATCAGAATTTATCTTGACAAAGTTAGTAGCCAATGCAACATTTAAACTGATAATCTCTAATAGTCCTTTGACTGAGCATCAAAACAGTCCACCTGTGGACCTACAAAAATGACAAAAACAGTCTGTAAGATTAAACACTTGTATGCAAATTAACTAGAAGGCTTATTCTACAACCAAACTCTCTTTGGGCCTCTATCATGATTGCTAATTAAGTATAGATTTGAGGGAAACTGGTCAATCTATGATTTATCAAATTAAGAATGCCTCTTCTCTATTTTTAAACTGGTGGCTAAATCTAGGAAGGTGATTGCTGCTATTTTTGATGGGCAATAGATCATGGCAATTCCATAAATGTGCTAACTAAGCCTTGGCTTTCCGACACTTCAATCTCAAAGACAGCGTCTTCAGTGCCAGCCTTCAAGGCGGGTGCCGGTGAGAGACCACCAGGGATGGGCACTTCTAACCACCACCATCCCCCATCAAGTTATGTCGGTTAATATAGGTGAGCTCACAGCAGCAATAGGAGGCATTAAGGATTTTCCTATCAACCTTACAAGTTTATAGTTTGTGGTTAGAAGGTGACTGCACCACCGTGCTTGCTTGAATTCTTGGGAACAACTCCTCCCATCGTTCTTGGTACCTCATGGTTGTGCTTATTTAGAGATGGCAACAGATTCGATACGAGTCAGATTAGCCGATATTCATATCTATCCCACAATTACAAATCTAATACTCATACCCACTTTATTATATCCATCTCCAGTTGGATTGGATCAGATTTTTGGACCACATCGGATCGAATTGAATCAGATATATATATATACAACTATTATAAAATAATTATCATTTTAAAATGAAGATACAGATTAAAATTATATTGAATCAGATTGAAAGTGGAATATATTATTATCTGACCTAAATTTTTTTTGGATATATATTTTTTTTAAAATCCGTACTTACCTTAGATCCTAATTAGATCAGATCAGATCAGGTACCCAGCATGTCGGCTAAAATTGCCATCTCTATGCTCAATCCTATTGGCAATGGTTTTATATGTGTATAAGGAAGACAATCAGCCTATCAATTGACTCGCTAACTTTGATTCCTCCCTTTTTGCCTCAACAATCTTCATTTTATCTTGCTAGAGTTGATGCTTGTTGTAATTCATTATCTCATTATTAAGCGGCTAGTCAAAAAATAAATAAATAAATAAATAGGTGCGCGTGAACATAAATAATTTGTAAAGATTGATTCAAAGCAAAGCATTAAAAATAAAGTTTTATTATTTAAAAAATTTTATAAAAAATCTTCATGATACCTATCCAAGCTCTCCAAATTAAAAAAAGGAGACAAAGAAATCATACTATTTCCATGCATAATAGTGGTCGATAAATAACTGGTGGTCATCATTAAGATGGAGGGAAGAAGAACAAAGAAATTATGATGATAAAAGTCTCCATCCATGCTCTAATCCGAATCTAATCATGACCGAGAGAGAGAGATAAAAGGGAGCTAGACCATCTGTGAGATCTATCCTAAGCTTCCATAGCTGATGGCTGATGAGAGAGGATCAGAAAAACATAATTGTTATTGGAGACTGATAAATATGAAAATAATTTATTATCCTCCTAGGGATATATGCTTTTGAGTTTCCTTATGGAGAGTATAGATGGGATTTTGTTTCTGATCTATATATCTACAACATGCCAAATGAATGCTTGCTTGTTGATGGTATTATCATGTTAAGGCCCACCCTTTTGAATTTCCATAATAACTAAGGAACACTCATTAATAATATATTTTAAAATTTGTTTTCTTGTATTTCTATACAAATATATTAGATAATTTATAGTCCTTAGTTAGTGAGTGGAGCCCGATCGACTTCCTCCTCCCTTTGAGAGAGAGAGAGAGAGAAAGAGAGAGTACATATGAGATGAATAACTAGTAATAGGTTCCTCATGAGTAGTTTATTTTTCCTAAGATCCATCCTTTAAACTTTATGATAATTACTCGCTGCGCAGAGTGTCTGAAATGAATAATTAATAAGAGATCTTTTATAACTATTTAATTATTCTAAAATCTATTCTCCATATGTATGTAAATGTTGTAATTCATATGAACAATTAACAACAGATTTCTTTCTTATGGTTCAATTATTCTAAAAATTCATGAAACATTTAGCGGCCAAGGATCCAAAAGGACATCTAAAATAATTGGATAAAGATTAGATGGTTCCGGGTATAGTCATGTTCGTAGTCTCTCTCCATAAAACATGCAAAAATAAATAATAAGCAAGAGTTCCCTTATTAATTATCCAATAATAATGAGGTCCGCCTTTTTATTTTTTGACAGATAAGGCACGTAGTCTCTAGATCAACACTTAGCATGATAATATGAGTGTTCTGGTTGCCTAGTAACCAAACTATGGAACATAGTGACTTGAGTTAGATGGGTTAAAAAAAAAAAAAAATACTAAGTCATATTGACAACATCTGTCTGAAATTGCATACCATGATTGATAACTGGTCAGGCTATGTTAGGCCATGCTAGGGTGATATATATGTCATCAAAAGTAGTTGGCTTGACTACAACCCTCTGGTGACCAATTAGCATATGCTTGCTTGCATGTATATATCCAATTCATGAACACAATAGGTTGGATTACATAGGCAGAAAGCAGGTCGCAGTGGTGGATATCAAATTCAAAATCACAAACACAAAACTTAAGAGTTCAGAGAACAACAATTCAAATTGACTTCTCTAATGAATTTTGTGCAAAAAAATGCATGTCATAGTCACCCTTCACTAATTAAGAAAAGTCGCGATTTAGAAGAAGAAGAAGAAGAAGCCCTTGGACATTGCACCTTTGTGTAAGCTATCCATTGCATTAAATTAGCTTTTATTTCAAATTTAGCAGCATCATTGGGCAAGTTAATTGAATTTTACTCAAATAAAAGTCCCCTTGGAAAATTCTTTATATGAAATCAACAAACCTAGCGTGCCCCATGGCAAGAGATGGCCTTGGTGATTTAAATGCCTGCGACGTGCGGTATTAAAAGAAAACACTAATTGGTAGGCGGCTTTCAATTAACTAATTTTTGTTAAGATAAAGAAATGCCATAACTTTGACATCATACTAAAGTTTTTAAGATGCATGTCATCACTCTATATCATAATTAAGAACTGATATATACGATTTTGTTATATTTAAATTCAATATTTTCTTTTCGAGGTAATCGATGGCAATCATGGTGGATGTAGTTTCTTGTAAATTGATTATTTTATGCAATATACACATGCATTAATTGCACATGCCCTTGCCAATTATTTTCAAATTCGTTTCACTTCATAATGCATTTTCCCATGTTAACCATGACATGAAGGTGGTAAACTTCAAACCTATCAATGAGGGGAGGAAAAAAAAAAGCTTAAACACCTCTATTTACATCACCCCAAAGAGATGCATGCCAATTCTAGAAATTATTTTCCAAATAAATTTGTTATATAATTACTTTATTTTGTGAGATGAACTCTCTTTATCTCCATTTGTCTTTCTAACACTAGAGAGAGGAATAGAGGGTAAGCATGTCAGCAGATTTGTTCTAATCAAAATATATGTCATTTAAAGTAGGCCCGACTCCAATAATCTAATATAAAACAAGGTTTGGAGGTGAAATATATTGACATATAAGACATAGTCTAGAACAATGCATATATGCTATCAAATGCCAGTAAGCACATGCAATTATCCATTTTATAGGCACTATTTTAGTAAAATTGCTCTTTTTTCGTGAGATGCACTCCCCTTTTTTTTTTGTCACTCTCTAACAAAATTTATATAAAAAAAAAAAAGAATGTTAATACTACGCTTGCATCAGCCTCACTCTAGTTTGTGTTTTCATCATTTAAATCATAACAGTGAAAATATTCTAATCTTGCGATGGAAATAAAATGCAAGATTACTCACATAACTTTAATGAATGAAGCAAGGCATGCATGAATCCAAATGCCTGGTCATCTATAAATATCATCCATAAATAAAATTTGCAAATCACTTGAAAATTACTTTAGTTTGACCATTTTTTTTCTTTTGAAATTATACCAATGAAAATATTCCAATGTTTCTATATAAACTAATTAAGCCATGACCACCTCCGCATGCTGTAATGCATAAAGCAATGAATACATATTACCAAATGTTTGGGGACATGCAAACATTCTCCTTACCCTTTTTTATTTTATATTACACTATTAAAATTATCCAAACCTTTCAATAGAAATAAAAGCTATGATCATCCTTATAGATTGTAATGCATATAACAAGGCATGCACATTGATAGATATCCAATCATCTACAAACATCATCTCTTCTTAAAAAAGTTGACACTCTGCTTTACAAGATACATTTCCTTTCTTGTACTCTCCTTCTTAAAAGTATAGGAGAGAGAAAGAGCCCTAAATGGGAGCATATTTTCTATAAAAGGCATATGTATGCTACAATCATGCACACAATACATACCTAATGCTAGCTATTTTAGAAAAGATGTCTGGTTGACTTACATTTTAAACTACAATGTAACAAATTTAAACCCTTTCACAGAAAACAAAAAGAAAAACCCTAATTATTGTTAATGTGTTGTGATGCTCAGGCAAGGCATGCATGTTCATACTACTCTTAAGTATGCATACGCTAAAACCACTCTATTCCATAAGATGCACGCACTTTTTTTCTTTTTCTTTTTATTTTGTTATTTTTTTTGATAGAAGATGCGCTCACCTTGTCTCTATATCTTGTTCCAACAAGAGATGAAAAGATCCAATAATGATACTTTACCAACAAAGTACATATGTTTTATTTCAAAGAGATGTCTGACTATAGTTTAATTCTTTTTCTTATACTTTTTTTTTTTGGTAGAATTTTCTTATACATTTCGAGCTGCGATCTCCAAGTATGCAGATAAAAATATCTTCATTTCACGAAATGCACTCTCTTTGTTTCCTTTTCTCCTCCAAGAACGAAATAATAATATAAAATTCTAAGAAGACAAGGGTGTGCAAATAGGAACCCCAGGAAAATCATGTGAAGTACACGTGACCGTAGCTGGTGTTTATAAGGGCGGCCTCCCCCCTCCGATTCTTTTTCTCCGGCTCTCCCCTCATTTGCCCTCTCTCTCCGCCATGGATTCCAACGGAAATCCCCAAAACTAACCCCCTCCTCTCTCTCTCCATCTCTATCTCTCTCTATCGCTCGGATCCCTTCTAGCCCGGGTGCTCTCCAATCTCCCGCCGTACGCCCCGATAGCGTCCCCTCCCAGCCCTTTCTTCCCTTCTTATCCCCTCCCTCTTCCCAAAGGCCTATTTTTCCGCCTCATTCGTGCCGGCGGCCAGGCTGGAAACCCTAATTCCCTCGCCTGCGGTTCCCCGGAACCCCATAGGAGGGTCGTCCAATCGGAGCCGATCCCGCCAGGGGCGGAGGATGAGGAATCGCCGCGAACGGCCCCTGAAAGAGCTGTATGATGCCACGAGGAAGATCTCAGAACTGGAGGCATGTAGTGTTTACCCCTTTACTCCTTCTGGTTAGGGCTTCTTGTTCGCCCCCGACCTATGGATTCTTTTGAGGCCATTTCGGGTTATCGTCAACCAAATTATTGGATTTTTTGTTGTTAGGATTTGGTTGTTTGCTCATGTCATGTCATTATCACTGGAGATAATAGACGAAAGTGGGAAATTAGTTTTTTCCGTGGCTTTTGTGGGAGAAATATTTTTTCCCTGTTTTTTTATTTCACAATGAATCACTCTAGTTTGTGGTTTTATATGGTTTCTGAGTTGGAAGCATGGTTGCATTGCATCGTTGTTGGCGCGGTTGATTCCATTGTGCATCTGTTCGGGTAGGCAGTGAGAAATCGTGATTGTTGGTATGTGAATAGATCTTGAAGTACCATCTGATTAGGTGTTCTTTGTGCGGTTTGTTCATAGTGATAGTTGGTTGCTTTTTTGATTGTTGAATTTGGTAGTTATATGATGATAGTTGTGATTGATATGTGTTTTTCTAGGCTGCTTTCTAGGTCACTCTGATATTGCGAGGGACTTGTCAGATCCAAGAACCTATTGGTGAGGCTGACTGTGATCTACGGTGGACAAATTTGGTAGGAGGCATTTTTGACAATAGTTGTATTCGGTTCCTTTGCTTCTAAATATAGCGTATTTATTTGTCATTTTCCTTACCAATCACTACAGGAAAATGTATTTTTTACGACGGTATTTTGCCGTCACTAATAATGACTTACCGTCGCAAAAACGTATTTGCGACGGTCTTGCGACGGTATTTTAACTGTCGTCGTTTCGACCGCAGTAAAAGCTTCGCGACGGTGGAATACCGTCGCAAAAAGTTTTTGCGACAACTTTTTACGACGGTAAATTCTTGCGTCATAAAAAAGCGTCGTATAAGATGTATTTGTGACATTTATTTGCGATAGAAGATACCATTGCAAATAACGTTTTGCCACTGTATTGTGCCGTCGCAAATAAATATTTTATTTTTATGACAATTATAGCCATCACAAATAGTGGTAGTAAAAATTTTTTTATTATAGCAATCTACTGTCGCAAATAGTGGTAGCAAAAAAAATATTTTTTACAGCATTCTGCCGTCACAAATAGTGGTAGCAAAAAATTTTTTTTCTTTACAGCACTTTACCGTCGCAAATAGTGATAGCAAAAAACTTTTTTTATTGTCTTCGATACATTATTTACGATAGCAAATACCGTCGCAAAAAATATAAATTATATTTTTATTAATTATATTTATTTTTTTATTTTTTTTATATAAATGTGCCTATGAACTTGTAACCATTATTGATACACCTGCTTATCAATTAGAAAGAAAATAAAGTATAATACTCAAATATTGAAAATAAATCCATTCAACCAAAAATAACTTGAAATGCATTACTTAATATTAAAAATTCATCCAGATTTTACTCAAACATAACATAAGTATTCAAGTACATATCCATTGTCCAAAATACAATAAAAAGCAAAACAGAACAAGAAATTCGCTTGCTTCATCTTCATGGACTTGTACCTAAACCTGAAAATAAATAAACAATATATATTAATTTAATAAATTATTACAAAAAAAATATAAAATGAGATCACCAACAAAAATAAATTTTTTAGAACAAAAGTTACAATGGAATCCACTTACAATTTCCAACTTCCTGTATCAAAGGATGTGCCAACAATATGAACATGTTCATATTGTTGGCACAAAGGTCTAATGCAAGAAATTATTACTTTTTATACTACACAAGAATATCATCACAAACCTCATCAGGCACCTGAGTGAATCTCTCATTTTCCGATGCATGTGTTTGGTGAGCACTAGATGCATCTGGAACCTATATATTATAAAAAGTTGAAAGATATAAAATTAATTATAAATAATAATCAATTAATATATAATATAAATCTAACTAAATAAATAAATCATACCTGCCCACTACTGGATGGCACCGAACGAGGAGTACCTACTGGGCTATGCGCAAAAGATCCACTCGCCATCTGAGCACGCATCTGATGGAGCTGTGCCTCCAAGTAGGAAATCTTGTCATCAAACTCAGTCCGAAGCTCATCTCGAATCCTCCTAATGGTCTCCTCTGATGGTGCCTGATTAGATTGCTGATACAAACGTCGCTTTGTCATGCTCGAACTCCAAGTACGCATCCGTCCATGTCCATCTTCTCCCATCACCTCCACAAAGATACGATCTTTTAGTTCTGGTGTGCGCTCATCCTCAGGTACCTCCTCAAGTCGTCGTTTCATCTCCTCCTATAATAAAAAATTATAATATTGACATTAATATATAAAATATACTATATGTAATGAGAATTTAAATTATGTACTTACTATACACTCTTGTGCATCCGCATCGATGACACCCTGCTTTGAAGTACGTGTTCTAATAAACACGCTTAGTCGATCTGTTTCTAATCCCTCTGCTTCCATCTATTAACATAAATAATCCAAATATATATAAAAATTTATACTAAAGTTATATTTAGTATAAATTTATAATATTTTAAATATACATTTGCTCTAATAACAGAAAATGAAGTTCTCCCTGTCTTATGCAAGCCTCCCAACATCTTCCTGTTATTTTTGTTTCGTGCACACTGTGCCTACAAAAGTTATTAATGTAATTAAAAATATAATATATAGTTTTATTATATAAAAAAGAAACTAATCACAAAAGAATAAGTACCTGGACATCTTCTTGTCCCCAATAACGAACAAGTATCTCCCACTGATCAGCTTTCACACGCGGAGGAGGTCTAGAGATAAGATTTTCTTCCCTCTGGTGCTCATCATAGTAATGACGCTTGATATAAGACTTCCAATTCCTCCACATCTCACCAACTGATCTTAAACAATTTTCTCTATATTCACTAGGGGCATCTGTGTTATCCTACAAAATTAAAATTTAACAAAATTAGTAATCATATAAAATGTATGAATATAAAGGACAAGAGTACTTATTTCGCATCTCCTTCCAAATATAATCTACAACTAAATACATAATTATAAAATAAAATTTATAAATATATTTTACCTGCACCTCTTTCCAAATGTGGTCTAGAATATATTGGGGTATTTCTGTCCAAGATGCATATGTCAATGGGACATATGTCCCATTTTTTGCTATTACCCCTAATTGACTCTTGAACTTACTTGCGTTGGACCCACAAGGTTGCATATGAGCATCAAATACCAAAGAAACTTTCTGACCCGTGCCCCAAAACTCAATACCATGAGCCGTGCCTCGACCTCTTCGTCTAGAAGTTGACTGACTCGAAATATCTAATTAGTATCCAAATACAATAATCAGATAAGATAGTACAATAATTTTAACTTTACATAAGTAGAATAAGTGATTTTACCTGCAACATCTGATGACTGTGGCTGAGATAATGTGGTCTCTGATCGCTGTCTATGTGGCTGAGTATTATATGCTGAAAATGATTGTTGCTGTGGCTCATCATGATTGGACTGAGATGATGAATAAGCCTGTAATCTATCCAACATGGATACACCACGTTTCCTCTTTGGAGCCATCCTATATGTAAAATATAAAAAGTAAGCATCATCTTCATCTTAACTAACAAATGAACAATAATAACTAACAAAAAATAAATATACAGAATTTAACTAACAAATGAATAATAATAACTTACATACAAATTTTCATAATTAACAATGGTCATTCGTCTTCATCCATCTCAACATCATCTTCGATAGATCTCATATCATCTACAGTTGTTCCATCTACACCTTCTCTCACCCAATGAACATCATCATCACGAGTATATATTGTCTCATCTAAATGTTGCTCGTTAAAAGGCTCTGCTTGAGGTACTGATTTAATATTATTTGAACCATCTTTTGAATACATATCAAACAAATCTCTAACTGTCATCTTGAGAACAACACTCCATCCTGATTCTACAGGATCTGGAATATAGCATACTTGTTCTGCTTGACTTGCTAGAATGAATGGTTCATTTGAAACATCACTGTCATTATATAAAAGATGACTAAAATTGACAAGTGTCATCTTAAACTCATCTATCTTCTTCCCTTTGATATCATCAATCCAATCACATTTAAATAGCACAAATTGCATATCATTGGTATATCGAATCTTGATAATATCTATCAATCTTCCATAATAGGTTATATCTCCAATACTTGTATGCGCCTTGACAACAATACCATGGCTTTGAGTGGTTCTCTTGTTATCCTTATCAAGTTTGCGAAATCGAAAGCCGTTGATGATATATCCACCATAACGTCGTACAAATTGGTCTGGACCTCTAGCAAAATGCTGAATTTCATCTGAGTACTGAATTTCAGATGTTCTTACCTATATTCAATATAATATTTTAAACTTTCAAATTATATAAAAATTAAATGATAAATAAAAGTTTTGAATTTGAATTGTTAGAAAAATTAAATATGATTACTTACATGCTCCATCAACCATGTGTGAAAAGTTGATACATGGATCTTTTCAATTTGATCATCTGATGAACGAGGCATTTGTCTTCTTAAATATTCAATGTGCTTCCTATAAATATTATAAACAATACCTTGAATAAGTATAAATTTGTTAGTATATCTTACAAGTTGATTATAAAACTTACATTCGAATAGGAGTTATAGCATCAATATTTTGCAGCACATAACGATGAGCTTGCTCCCATGTGACTTCATCAATATATATTTTGGCTCCCTTTCCAATGGGACGACCTGAATTATTTCCACCATCATTATTCCGAATCGATCGATTTGATCTAGTTTCAACATCCTGTAAATATCTTGAACAAAAATTCATACACTCTTCCATCAGGTATCCTTTGGCAATTGAGCCTTCCGGATGAGCTCGATTACGCACATAAAGTTTGAGCGTAAGTAGATACCTATATAGATATAAATTAAATAAAATTTACATAACAACAAATTGAAATCGAAAGAATATGACGTGCTTCATTTTATATAAATAATATTACCTTTCAATAGGATACATCTACCTAAATTGCACTGCTCCAGCAATGAGTGCCTCTTCTGCTAAATATATAGGTAAATGCTCCATTATATCAAAAAATGAAGGTG
This sequence comes from Elaeis guineensis, assembly GCF_000442705.2. Classification (NCBI taxonomy): domain Eukaryota; kingdom Viridiplantae; phylum Streptophyta; class Magnoliopsida; order Arecales; family Arecaceae; genus Elaeis; species Elaeis guineensis. The sequence continues at coordinate 15,766,282 of NC_026004.2, read as the reverse complement.
GAAAGATCTTCTCAAGCTGGCAAAGTGTTAAAGCAATACGACCTTGAATATACTCTAGGTCAGCCATCTTGTTCACCTTTGAGCATAATTGTCTAAAGAAATTTGTTAACTCAATCAATGCCTCAACCACATCCTTAGCTAATGCTTTGCGTACAGCTACAGGAAGTAACTGTTGCATCAAAATATGATTGTCATGACTTTTTAATCCCCAAATACTACGTTCCTTTAAATGTACGCAGCGACTGATATTAGATGCATAACCATCAGGGACTCTGACATTTTTTAGCACTTTTAGGAAGATATCTTTGTCATCTTTGGACATTGTAAAACAAGCTGGAGGCAAATAAGCCTTACCAGACACTCGTTGTTGTGGATGTAATGCTTTTCTTATACCCATTTCTTGCATATCATATCGAGAATTTAAATTATCCTTGGATTTTTCCGTAACCCCCAATATTGTCCAAAGTATATTGTCACATACATTCTTCTCAATGTGCATGACATCAAGATTATGCCGAATCAAATTATGCTCCCAATATGGTAAATCAAAAAATATACTCCTCTTTTTCCATCCAGACTTTTTTCCACCTGAAGTGCCTTTTTTATTTTCTTCAATTTTTCTCTTTATGAGGTCATTCTTTTTATATTCTGTGAGTACTCCATTCAATTGATTTAGTATATTACAACCTGATAATTTAACAGGCTTCCTTCTGTATTCTCCTTGACCATTAAAAGATATTCTATCTCTTCGAAATCTATGGGTATTCGATAAGAACCGTCGATGCCCTCTATAACAAAATTTTCTACCATGTGACAACCATGTTGATTCTGTTTGATTGTAACAAGAAGGACATGCAAGTTCACCTTTTGTACTCCATCCAGACAAATTTGCATATGCAGGAAAATCACTGATTGTCCATAATAATGCAGCATGAAGTTGAAACATCTCTTTTTTTGATGCATCATACGTAAGTACCCCTCTCTCCCATAATTCATTTAGTTCTTCAATCAATGGTTGTAGATAAACATCAATCTTATTGCCCGGTCCTTTTGGTCCATCAATAAGCACAGAAAGAATAAAGAAAGGTTGTTTCATAGACATCCACGGTGGTAAATTATATGGTATTAGAACAACAGGCCAAGTGCTATGAGCTATAGACATTGATCTAAATGGATTAAATCCATCAGCTGCTAAACCAAGTCTAATATTTCGACAATCTGCAGCAAAAGATGGATTCCGTTCATCAAAAGTTCTCCAAGCAATTGAGTCTGCAGGATGTCTTTGAACACCATCTTTTGTTCGTTCCTTCTCATGCCATCTCATTAACTCTGCAGTTTTTGACGACATAAAGAACTTCTGCAACCTCGGCTTCAATGGAAAGTACCGCACTTGTTTTGCAGCAATCTGATTATTCTTAGTAGTATCATCATTTGAATCTTCTGTAAATTGTTTGTATCTAGAGCTCTGACATATTTGACATTTATCATGTCCTTCATCTTTGCCTCTAAACAACATGCAATTATTGGGACATGCATCCCATGTCTCATAAGTGAAACCCAAATCTGTGGTGATTTTGTTTGCTTGATAATATGAATTTGGCAAGCATACTCCTTCTGGAAATGCATCATTCAACAATTCTAGTAACAATGTAAATGACTTATCTGTCCATCCACTTAGCACTTTCAAATGCAGTAATCGAACAATAAATGACAGTGAGGTGAATTTCATGCAATTTGGATAAAGTGGACGTTCTGCATCTTCAAGAAGTCTAAAAAAATCTTTTATTTCTTGATTGGACCCCTCGTGACCCTCATTCTCCATTAAATGATTAAATTCCATATTGTCATTTGACATTAAGATTCCAGTTGCCTCTTGTATCATTCCAACCATATCATCTTCCGTATCAAAAAAATCTCTACTTCCACAGTCTTGGTTAGACCTAGTAGAATAGTACGTCTCTCCATGATAAGTCCAAATCTTATATGTCGTCAAGAAACCTTTTGTAATAATATGTTGTTTCACTACATGTCGGTTCTCAAGAAAACGATTTTTACACTTCTTACACGGACAATAAATCTTTGCATCGTCTGTCTGATTAACATATGCAAAGTCTAAAAATTTATTGACCCCCTCAATGTATGTAGGTGAAGTCCTTTCTCGCAAATCAATCCAACTTTTATCCATAACTACTATCCACTGATACTGTTATCGTTATGTATTCCCTGAAAACCATATACAATAATTTCTTTATAAATATCAAAAAAAAATTATAAAAAAAATAAAATTTACGAGGATACATATCGAAACAGATACAAACTTCTTAGTAATATGAAGATGATCTCTTAAAATAAAAGAAGAATAAAATACTAAGTAAACTTTAAGCAGGAGGGTCTAATTTTAGACCTTTCAAAAGAAAAAGAAAAATAAAAATAGCAAATCTCTTTCACATATATGACATGACATACTAGCATAATAAAAAAAACCTTGACATTACAAGTGGCACCAAAAGCTGAAACACAGAATGACCTTTAGTGAATAAGCCACAAAAGTGTAGTTGCTCTTTGTTTTTCTTTTGTTCAATTCTGGAGCAATAGTTTACCCCCTCCCAAAAGTGTGAAAGACTGGGTGACACAGGAAAATACTTATGCTTTAATAGACAATTAATATAAGGTCTGAAACTGAACAACTTTTAACAAACGATTTGCTAAACCTGTTTTTGGCTTAAGCTTCTGGATGGAAACATCTTTCATATTAGTAAGAGAAATTTATCCATAAGCCATATGGTTGGCAAGCCTGTATGGTTCAAAATGCCAGACACTACAATGGATTAAAACATTGGATAGACTTAACAGAGATAAGGATTCCAAAGTAAATAAGCAATAAAACTGAACATTGTTCAAATATGCATAAGAAAGGGCAAAGCAGTAGTACTGGTCCAAGAAAAACTGGTGAAGAGCCAAATGATTTGGCATGACCATGCACAACCAAGATCTCTACAGCCTTAAAGGGCAGAGAGGCCAAGCTCAATTGAGATGTGTCAGAATGATGATGAATGACCTAAAACACCAAGCTACTAAAAGGATGGATGACTTATACTAATCAGATTTTTTTTTTAAAAAAAAGAGAGATTACAGTCCAAAAGGTTAATACTGTTAAAACTTGGAAGTCCCCAAAGTAAACACTTCAACCTCAAAAATAGAAAAAGGGAAATTCTACACATACAAATAAACAAAACAATGCAATAAATTGAAAAATTAATGTTTTTTTTTTCAAAATATGTGTTGCTTGTCATATATGACAAAGCAAGGCTATGAAAAAAATGTAATGACATAGCAATAGAATTGTCTGGATAGTTTAGCTTGACTGCATGGCATTTACAATAGTTGAAAGCACATCATCCCTTGTCAGATACCCCAAAAATCTATGCCAGGTGTCAACACCTTGTCATGAAGTAAAGAAGACATTCCCTTCATGGAATGTTGAGCATATCACACCATACTGTGACATGTCGCATTCAAGCATCTAAAAGTGTTTGCACTCTCCAACTTTTAAAAAATTCTGCTCTTTAACACTTGTAAGGACAAAAAATAGTATGACAAAAAATGAATTCAATGATATTTCTAGAACATGGTAGGTGTCAAAAATGATTAACCACAGGAAAGGTTGGAAGTGTCAAGATCATCTTTGCAAATTGCATGAATTATCCTGCAACATCTATTTTAGGTACAAATATATTTCTATGAACATAAAAAGAAGAAGAAGAAGAAGAAGAAGAAGAGGAGGAGGAGAAAAATATGACATCTTAATTTGTCCTCCATCATTCAAGAGTTCAGTCGATGTAATACTATTCAATTCATTCGAAACATAATTTGCACAAAATACTTACCACCCATATGCGAAATTTATTTATTAGAAGGTACAGTGAAAAGAATGACAAGCTCGACTTCCTCATAGGCAAAACATCCACGGTCAATATATATAAATATACATAATGACAAATAAATGGAGAAAGATATACAGCCCACCTTACTCTTTAGCTCGTGCCTTTTTAAAGTAAGCAATTTCTGAAATTGATGGTCAGATAGAGAGGAAGTTATTAAATACCTAGTATAACAGCCAACCAGGTAGCCTTCTTCTCGCAAGATATTGGACAGAAATGTTGCAGTTGATCCTTTTCCTTTGGTGCCAGCAATATGAACAGCCTACAGATGTTGCCACTCTAGTGAGGTTCTGATTACAATTGATTTTTTGGCTACAGTGTTGACCAACAGCCGCAAACCCATGCAAAATTATAGATGAACATGCATAGGAAGGGAAGAAGGGGGAGAGGTGAGAGAGGCAGAACAGTAACATGTCAATAACCTAGGTCAACATTAAGGCAATAGGGCCTAAATCTAGAAAAAAGGGGATCCACCAGTCCCTAATTTAGCTTCTATATTCCAACTTAATCCTGTATATTACTTCTCCAACCTAAAGATCAACAGTTGTGCTCAGAAGCATCATTACTTGGGCATATCCTATCAAAATCAGCGCATTCCAAATGTGAATTTTCTATTGAAACTAACTTATAGGAAAGGTAACTTAGTTCTCTAGAACCTTATTCCAATTGTTGAATTGATAGTTCTATGGCCAATTTGGACTGACCTGTGATAGGGTCAAGTACTTTAGTTTAGCCTGACAATTGGAAGGAGGCAAAAAAGGCATTAATAAAAAAACAGGGGAAAAAAACACTTGACTTGCAGCTTGGTCAGTTCATCATGCTGAGTTCTAAAATTTAGAAGTACTGATGATACTGATAGGAATACAATAAGCCTCTTGTGCAACCAGGCATCCTCGAAATGCCAAGACATGCCAGAAAGTGCATTTCTTTAACATAAAGTCATTAAATATGACATGAAATCCTGCCCTAAGGCAGATAAGGTTTCTTTGTGAATGCAATCCACAGATACAATAGAACTGCAAGATGTCAGGTTAAAAGAGAAGGAAGAACTTGAGAAAAGGGGAATAAAAGGAGGACAAGGAGGAGAAAGAAGGGGGGGGAGGGGGGTGTTGTGGGGTTGACAAAATGATAAACTAAAATATCCACAATCAACCAAAAGCACTTTCTAACTCTTTGCACTTCCTTGGAGGAATTTTCTTCCCTCTACACATATAACTTAAGCCCTGAGAAACATATCTTTGTATGCTCTCTTCTGATTGAATTAACATAGAAAGTTTTTTTGGCTCTCAAAACTCCGTGCTTCATTGAAGCAATCAGGATTAGTGGTTTTAAATGGGAAAAATTGGGAGGCGGAGGAGCCAGGTTCTGGGCTTCGGCTGTCTGAAATTTCTTATTGACACCATCCAATTACCCACACAGAAGAGTTTCCTTATCAAAATCAACCATATAGGGGACACAACAAGTGGAGTTCTTGTTACAGATTTTTTTAACAGATTCCCCATTAATTTGTTCTTTCTATTCGGTGGACATCGAAGAAGGAGAGATCGAGAAGGAGAGGGAGGGATCGTACCTGACCGGTCGGACTGGGGCACGCCGAAGAGATTGGGGGCCACGCCGTGGGGAGGGGCACGATGGAGAGATTGGGGGGCACGCCGAGGTTTGGAGCGGCACGATGGAGAGATCGGGGGGAACGCCGAGGTTTGGAGCGGAAGAGGGGGAGGAGGCGCAGTAGGGTTTGGAGAGGAGAAGAGGAGACTGCGGTAGGAGAGGGAAACTGAGAGTTGCGCGGGCGGTGGGATTGGTTTTTATTTTTATTTTTTTACCACGGTGCAATGCCATCGCAAAAAAGACCACTGGAAAATGTAGGCGCACATTGTTAAAAAGTGTAGGCGGGAGGTTTTTTATCACGACAAAATGCCGTTGCAAAAAAAATATAAAAATTATGATTCGATATTTTACTACTGGAAAATATCATCTAAAAATATATATATATATATAAATTATAAATTATTTACCACGGTCTACTGTCGTGGTAAAAATCGTAGATTATTTATCACGGTGTATTACCGTCGTCAAAACTCTACTTTTTACTGCAAAATTTGATTACCGTTGCAAATAGTAATTAAAATTTATATCTTATTTACGAAGGTTTTTTGCCATCACAAATAAATTTTTTGCGACGGTAAATCAACCGTCGCAAAATAGTCCGTCGCAAAAACATCTTTTTCTTGTAGTGAATGTTATTTTCTAAAAGTTAGTATGAGCGATCTTTGTGTAACATTCAATTAGTTGCATCTTAGATTATTCATAGCAAGGTTACATGACCCATATTCATGTTACTTCTTAGACAATTCATGGTAAGATAGCTTACTAACATACATGAGCGCAATGGTTACAAGTCATGTTAAACAATGCAGTATAAAGGTGGTCAAAGGACCGTGTAGCGTATATGTATTCTATGGGCTGCATTTACGGGTACATATGCAGTTAGCATTTTAAATATTTAAAATAAATAAAATATATAGCCTGCTTGAAACCTACATACAACACAACTATTAGCCCGAACCTGTCTAATGTGCATGGCCTTGCATATGAGTGGCCATATATTTGGTTGCATAGTGTGAAGGCCCTATTTAGCTTAGTAGAGCTATTGTCTATAGAGCTTTAGGCAGTGGAGATTTTACCGATAGAGCTTTTAATAAAAGGTTGCTTGCTATTTGGTAGCTACGTTTCTAAGGTGTCATGAAACTTTAACATTTGTTTAATAACTAAACTAAAATAATGTTTTTGGTATCTAGAAATGATAATAAATGATATTACATGGTATTTTCAATTATCTAACTGCTTATATTATCAAAAATTTTCTTATGAAGTGTTTTTAATTTATTAATTATTTATTTGATTTTTAATCTAAATAATATAATAAATAATAAATGTTGAAATTTATTATAAAAATACAATAATATATTATAATATGTGATATAATATGATATTGTTATTTAGGTATATCATAAAAATGCTATATTATAACATTATTACAATATAATAAAATTATGTTATTATAATATGATTTTTATAATATAATAATAGCGATAGTGAAGTATTATAATGTCATAATACAATATTATAACTTTATAATATTATTAATATTAAAAATTGTTATTATAAAGTATTATTAACTTGTAAATTATTTTTAAGTCATTTTTTTAAAAAGTTGATTGCTGGAACTTGAACCCACATTTTGCCAAAAGCTCCAAATTGGAGCTTTTTCCCGAAAAACTTTTTTCAACTCTTGGAAGAGCCATAAAGCTATTTTAAATTTTTTACCAAGCATCTCAAAATCATCCAAAAGAGCTTTGACTCTCCAAGATGCGCTTTTTAGCCCTTCAAAAGCAATGCCAAATAAGGCCTGAAAGAGTTATGTGGTTGCACAATGATAAGTAGGCTGCATATGTAATCACCTGATGCAAAATCCTACTTTATGTATCTGCAAAGTGCTTAGCAGACTGTTCTTTTGGCCTATATTTAGCCCAACCGCATATATTAGCTGCATATAAGGTATGTGGTGCAGTTAGGGGACCACATATACATATGCAATCACATATGCAGCTTTATGCACTGCATTTCGAAATAGGGATATTGAAAATCATAATGGTACTTGGTACATGAGCTACATGTTCTATGACAGAAATTAAGAGCATGTGTTCAACAATAGTCAATACTTCTTCAATTTCCTAATGGTTTTTATTAAAGCATCATCATTTGTTTCAATTCTGAAATGATTTTCCAATACCATATTGCCAAATTTGATTGGAAAATTTTAACAACATTCTACTTAGTGCTCTTCTAAATATTATTTGTTATACATATGATTAGTATGTTCCTGTAAATGCATGTTTAGTCTATGTGTGGGTTGCATATATAGATTATTAGATATTCACTCATACTGGAGTTTGATAGTTCTTTGGTTGTTAATTTTATTAGTTATATATGGGTCTATGTTGTAAAGGGAAGTGCATTAATTCTGTTACTTGCTCCTCAAGTTAAATGGTATTAGAAACTAAAATCGTCGAATGAAGATCATGGAAAATCAAGGGTCTGCTATGCTTTACATGTATAATATGCATCTTTTTGGAAAAAAAAAAGAGCACACATTCTAGATTTTTTTTTTTTAATTCAACACTTTGTTGTCATGCTGGATCTGGACACATATCTCCTCCTATGAGATATAGTTAAGGTTCTTTTATTAGTGATAGAAAGGAATCAGACTTAGGTCAAGCCACCTAGCCTGCATCTTGGTTGAATGATTTTGAGCTTACTATCAGGTCTAAGTCCAAAAATTCTCTTGAAAGCTAAGCCCTAGCTCAAAATCTAGCCTAGAATGAGGCCTGATTACATGAGGCATGCATGTTGTCCCAAACCTATGCTTAATTTGGAAAAAAGGGCACTATGAAGGGAAGGTGGCCAAGTTCGCCAAGATAATCAAAGTTGTAAAATGGAGGTGGTTCAGGCCATGGGGATTGATGTTTTTTTTGGGGGGGGGGTGTTGGAGTTGGGGGGACAAGGTTGATGTTGCCTTAGCAGATTGATGGAGAGAGAGGGCTGAGATTGTGGATTAGCGGAGGAAAGGAGGCTCATGTCATTATAGTGGATCAATGAAGGGAAGGAGGTTGATGCTATCATGAATTGATAGAGGGTAGAGGCCATGGTTATTGTAAATCAGTGCATGGAAGGAGACTGAGGTAGCAATTGATGTAGGGGAGGAGGCTGTGAAGCCATGGATCAACAAAAGTGAGGAGAGAAGGTGAGAAACTTAGAAGTGGCAAGAAATGAGAAAGGTGAAGTGAAAAGGGGAGAAAGTCATCGATGTTGAGAGAAGAGAATAGATGAAGGGGAGAAGAGGAGTAGAACTAGATAGGAAAGGCAATGTTGGGTTTAGTCATTGAATTTTTGGGAAAAAAATGATTCTGACCTTATATGAGTTTTCTCACTGGTGACCAGGATATCTTATATAGATATAACACGATATACAAATATATATTAAAAAAATAGATACATATAATATTAATTGTTTCATAGTTTTAGGCTCCAAGTCGGGCTTGAGTAGAGCCAATGCTTGAGCTGGTTCTGTTTTTTTGGGGCCTTAACTTTCAGGTTTGGCCCAATCATGAATTTCAAGATTATTGGTCCAATTGGGCTCATTTCCAGCCCTGCCATTTATACTCTTGGAACATCAGAAAGTTGCATATTCATGGTCAAGATTTTTTGGGGCCAAACATGGTCCCCACTTAGATTCATTAAGATGAAAAAATTGCTTTTGCATGAAGGACTATGATTATTTGCACCACTTGATGCATTGGTAAGGACTAAGGGGTCTTCAATACATGATTTTTTTCGTTTATAGGTACTTTAGACCTTGTAGGTCCCATCTGAGGATTTAGATTTTCATTTTACAACCATCATCCTTGAATCTAGTAGTACTATGAATCTTGAGATTCTGTATGTCAAGTTTTGGCACAACTTCATGCAGAGGTAAGGGGTTTTCAATGCATGATTTTTGTGTGTGTGTGTGTTTGTGTTTATAAGCACTTTGGACCTTGTAGATCTTTCTAGTGATTTAGATTTTTATTTCACATCCTCCGTCCTTGAATCTGGTCGTTGAGTTTGACATCCTCGCTTTCCTCCTTGTGTTATTATAACTCTACCTAATACGTGGATGCACCTAAATAAATGTACATAAATACTTACATACACACAGGCATGCACATTTTTTGCTTGGAAATGTGCATATGCAAATGCTCTGAATTGGTCTAAATTGTATTTATATAACGAAGATAAAATTAGCAATGATTTGAATCAAGGATATTGCATAGTGATAAGTTTCTCTTGGAGCACTAAATCTAGATAGATATGGTGACAATTGAGATATTGTGACAATTTGGAAAAATATTTCCGCAACAATAAGTTAGAGTTGTTTTATGGAGTTATAGAAGCTTTATGAAGAGCTACTCCAAAGTTTAAGACTTGGGAGCAGGGGAGCATGTTAAAAGGTGGTTGGAGTTGACATATTTAATCAAGGTCAAGATTCAGAGGCTAGTTTACTATAGTTACACTGTTTTCAAAATTCTTATTTTTCGTTCTATGTAAGTATTGGTTAAGCTTCTTTACAAATTAAGTGTGTGGACAGGTGAAACAACAGAAATAATCAAGATCAAGTTTATTTTCTTGATTTTTGTGTATCAGTTACAAAAAGCAAAAAGCCAATATTTTAAGATCAGTCCTGACAAGCTGGTTGAATGGGTTGAATTGTTAACTAGCGAGATCTGTGGTTTGGATAAATCAAAAGTAAGGAAAACCTTTGTATTTTATAACAACTGCTTGGACTGGTCGTTCAATTGGCAACCTGTTCAACTGCTTTGTTTTTAGATCAACAGTTAGTCCATAGTTAATTATAAAAAAACTTTCATTGTCGAATTAGGGGTAGGGCTTGTTCACCTATGGCAATATGGGCAAGAAAGCAGCTGCAGCTTCCTCTTGTGTTAGCTCTCAACCTTGCAGAATCCTTAAACTTAACATGTGGTATTAGAACTTCTCGACCAGGTAAATCTGGGTGGGAGAATTGGCCTCCCTCCCTCTTTGGTCTTTACTCTCACCCTCGAAGCCTTATACCTTGGCTTTGGCCCAAGCCATCTCAAGCTTCTCCTAGGCATGGAAGTTGGTTAAGGCTTCCCATCTCCTCTTAACCCTCAAGTTGCATCACTAAGGGTTCAAAACGTAAACCCTCAAGACTCAAACATAAGACTTTGGTGGGGAAAGTGGCCACCACTCCTTCCCTCTCAAGCAACTAATCACTTTGGACCTCAACCTCAAGCTTTTAATGCTCAACCATTTGTTATATATGTTAATTGGTACATTGAAACCGCTCTGACTTGATGACAATATGACACCTTTTTTTTTTTTTGAGAATTTTGATTACTTACATCTTGGTTAGATAGAATGTTACTTGATGAAAAACTAATACAGAAGGATATCATGATATTATGCATCATTCTGATGTTATATTATTGCAAGGAGTGCTAAAAATTGTCAGACAAGTGCTTAAAAGAACAAAAAGTTTTAGAGATTTTTCTCTTTGATAGAATGTTCCTCAGGATTATTTATTTTTTACTGTACTGTATGGCGAACATCTTCTGTTTTTGTTCTACACACCAATTTTGCCTCATTGATGATGTTTTTCTGCATATTAATAAGATGTCAGATATTTTAGTGTGTTTATGTCATATCTTTATGGTTTTTTGCATGATGTTATGCATTTATTGTTAAACACCAGGAATGGAGATTATCTGCATCAGACATAGCTTAGTAAATAAACACATGTATGTGTTTTCATGTTCCTAGAAACCTCCAGTGCAGTCTGTCTGTATCAGTTGTGAAGCTCTGAGGTCATAATATTTGATATATGATGTTTTAACAATTTGCATATTAACTTTTTCATTCACTTGTCTTTAATAGGGCTATTTTCCTGTTGAAGAAAGGAGTCACTTGTGAATGAAAAACTTTGCACCAGAGCAGAAGCTGGGACGTGCAGTTTTGCTCCTTGCACATCTTGTTTGCACTTGAAGCGAACCATGCCACTCATGGAATCAAAAATCGAAGATGGGCTTTCGCATAACACCTCTGAGAGAAAAGAAGATGATAGTTGTTCTTTTATGGGTGACAAAGGGCCTAATTATAAGGGCAGAGAACGTGATGACCAGCTGCATGCATCTAGTGAAACTAGTAATTTACTAAGCTCTACTTCAAGTTATGATTCGTGTTTTGAAAATTCTGAAAGTAAAGTACGATTACGAATCTTAGTTACAAATGGTGCATCAGAAGATGTTAAAATACCCCCCAAGGAGTTTTCAGATGGAGTGGTTAAGCTTCTCTTGGAACAAACCACTGTTACTGCTTATAATCCATTTCCCTCTAACAGCCAGACAACATCTGATCTGCACCATCAAACACTCTCAGGTCTAGATGATGAGCATCATGTATTAGAATCCTGTGGGAATAGCATTTCATGTATCTCTGTAGTTAAGGATACTGATACTGCAGTCCATGCTCCTTGTATGGGTTTGGACAATGAAAATGCAACATCCTGTAATCCATCAACTGGTAATTTGCTTGCCAGAAAGGATGAAAAGCCTGTTCAGACTGACGCTCTCCATGATTATCATATTGATGAAATAAAAGGGACTCAGAATGACTTTAAAAGACCTGGCACATACCTTGAAGAATATTTAGCGAAGAATGGTGGTTCCAGTTCTGCAAATGCGGGCTCTTACCCCAAATCTGAGCATTCTGAGCTTCATCCATCAAAAAGTGATAATTCTTCCCATCATGATTCTTTTTTCAAGGAAAGAGATGCGTGTTCGCAACTTCCAGAAGAAATTTTGAAATGCTACGTAGCCAACAAGGAATCTTCACTAGGAGGAGAATTGGCTGCTGGCAGTATTGATGGGCCAGAAAATACTGCACTTACAAACAGTGATATTAGGAAAGCAAGAAGCATAGCAAGTGAACCAACTTCAGTTTCATTGAAGGATACTGATGATGCTAGGAAGTGCAGCATCATGAAAGAGCCATCTCCAAAGTCCAGTTCATTGTTAGAGACAGCTAATATGCAGGTTTCCAAGACTCAACCTCAGACTACCTCCGACAGTGAAAGTTCTGCAGAAATTGAGGATGATGTAAGTGCATTTCCTAGCTTCAATTCTGCTTATAGAATATCTTGTTTAATGCACTCAGGATCTTTTCTTTCTGAAGCGATTTTAACATATCAACAAGGTTGAATTTGAACCACAAAAGCAGGGTTTGCGATATCGGTCCGTACCGTACCATACTGGTATGCAGTCTCGTCCTATACCGTTACCCGGTATGTCTTGTTGTCTTATACCGTACCGCATATTGGTATAGGGTCGATATCGAGACAACAAACCAGATAAGATATGCTAAATAATTCATCAATAGTAAATTATTGGCAAAGAATGAAGAAAAACATGATCCTCATCAAGGATGTCTAGAAAATGGCAGAACTATAAGCAAGTTTTGGTAGCATGAAATTTTGTAACATCATTTGCATGGAAGGCTGAACCATCCTGAACCGTCTGATTCGGGGCATGCAAAAGCATATTGGCGGTGGACAGGGATGGTTCCAACCTTCAGAACGGGACACCATCAGGAGAGGGAGAAGGAAAGAGAGGAAAAGATAGAGAGGAAAAGGGAGGGAAGGAAAGGGAGAGGGGAAAACAGCCTCTGTAGGTCGCCAAAGGGCTGGTGAGGCCACCACTGCCACTATCGAGGCGATGGGCCTTGTCCCGATCCAACACCGTTTGAGGGAGAGGAGAAGGAAAGAGAGAGGTAAAGGGAGGGAAGGAAAAGGAGAAGGATAAACGGCCTCTGATGTCCATTTCTGCCTCTCTCTTTTCTTCCCTCCCCTTCCCTCTCTCTCTTTTTCTCTTTCCTTCTCCCTCTCCCCCTCTTTACTATGTCGGTTTGGCTCTGGTATGGAACGGTATGACAATGTACTGAACTATACTGCTGGCTTACCGGTCCAGGGTCTGGTATCAGCATGGCAAACCTTGATCGTTGGTCTCTCAAAGGGCTCATTTGTGTACTCGTTGTTTTGTACACCTCCCTTCATTTCTCTTTTATTTTTTATTTTTTTCCCTTTTATTGTCTGAAGATATTGTGTGCTATTTATCCATTTTCTAAATCATGCTTAGTCATATTGTGTTTGCACAATTCTATGTTCAGGTGTATGTGTTTTTTTACAATCTTTTTTTTTTTTTTTGGTTCTAGAAACAAAGTAGGAAAGGTATTCTTGAAATTAGAGAGTTGTTTAGGCCTCTAAATAAAGGCCTTGTCTTTGGAGATGTGGATATGAAGTTGTTACCCCAAAAAAAGGAAGGATAAATATCTTCATTACATCAGCTAGCACAATCTAGAAGTTCATCTCATAATTCCTTGTGTGATACTGGAAAGGATGTTAAATCTACCATAACCTGAAATATTATAAAGATAAAGGATTGATAGCATACCTTTGTAGCTATTTCAAAATTACATTAGTTGCAAGAGTTCATATGTGTAAGTATTTATTAAACCACGTCAGAGATGTGAATTGTCTTGTTTAGGTCATTTTTAAGTCTGAAAGAAAACATCTTCTGTTTTCCTATTTAAAGTCCTTTCCTGCAGTTTGAGTGAGTTGTTGGTCTCCAGCACCAAGTTTTTTTTTTTTTTAAAAAAAAAAAGAATAACCATGATCATAATTATGAAGCCTTCTTGTAATTCTTTGTGGTCAATTTCACAAATCCTCCCTTGCCAATCATAATTATTAGGCCTTCTTGATCAACAATTTGACATACCTAGTCCATGCATCCCCACTCAAACTTGTTCATAACCTAATAACTACTACTGTTAAATTCATTTATTTGGATCATAAGGACTAATGTTAATGCAATGAATGCATTTATTGATTTTATTTTTTCATATATATTTGTGATAAGGTCATAATAACCATATGAAATTTTGCTTGCATAGAAAAATGGATGATTGCTTTTCTTTTTTGAAGTTTTTTGAGACATTTTATTAATCTTAAAGAAAGGGAACAAACCTAGGATCAGGGTTTGCCATACCGGGCCGAACCGCCCGGTACGGGGTGTGCCGAACCGTCCCGGCAAGGAACCGAGACGGTTTCGGCATGCAAAACGGTACATGCCGTTGCCGGGAAGAAAAAGAGAGGAAGAGAGAGAAATAGAGAGAGAGAGGGAGGAAGGAAGAAAAAGAAAGAAGGGGATCCGTCGGAGGGGCCGTCGAAGGCCCTCCGACGGGCAGCCGTGGCCGTCGAGCGGCGGAACGGCCTCTCGCGGCTCCGCGGGGGGAACAGGGGCGGATCACCCCTGTTTCTCGGATTTTTTTTTAAAAAAGCTTTTTCAAAACGAAGTCGGCAAGTGGTTTGCCGACTTCACTTAATTAAGTCGGCAAACCACTTGCCGACTTCATTTTGAAAAAGCTTTTTAAAAAAAAATCGAGAAACAGGGACGGATCGCCCCTATTCCCCGCGCGGAGCCGCGGGAGGCCGTTCCGCCACCCGACGGCCACGGCTGTCCGCCGGAGGGCCTCCGGCGGATTCCCCTCCCTCTTTTTCTTTCTCCTTCCCTCTCTCTCTCTTTCTTTCCCGGTTTCCTTCGTCGGTTCGTCTCGGTTCGGAACGGAACGGAGGCGTGCCGTATCGTACCGCCAGCCGGCCGATCCGGCCACCGGTACAGAAAACCTTGCCTAGGATGGTATGAAGATTTGTCTTAAATATAGAGCCTTGGAGGCTATTTCTAGCAAGAGCATCATAAATTTTTTTTAAAAAAAAAAAACTCATTCCTAAGGAGAAGTTGAAGATTTATTCTGATTGTGTCTGATAGTGAAAAATAATCTGTAACAGACTTTAAATTTTATGCTTCAGAGATATTGGCTGAGACAATGGAGTAGAATCCATATATCTGAGACAATGAGGTAGAAAATTAGTTGTATAGAGTCTGCAATTTTTTTTTTTTTTTTGGTTTTCCAGAAGATGGGATAATTGCTTCCTATGATCTACAAGAGCGTAGAAAGAATGTTTATTTCATAATTCAATTGATTAACTAGTTGTTTGCAATCTGAGGTCATGAAGCATTTCCAAGCTTATATGCCATTTGACATTATTTTCATTTTTTATTCTCAAAAACAGAAAATAAAATGCTCTTTCTATGTTTTTCTAAATTTTAAAAAAACATAAACATGTTTGGTATAGTCAATTGTTTTTAAAATACAAACATGTCAATTGTAGTGGAGGTGTGGTAGGAATGATGGAGGCAGTGGAGGTGCTGGTAGTGTTGGTGGCAGGTGCAGTGGTGGTATAGTGGAGGTGATAATAGTTGCAGGGATGGTGGCAGTACAGTGAAGGTGATGACAATGGTGGTGATGGCACTGCGATGGTGGTGGGGACATCAACATTGTCGCAGAGGTGACGATGATGATGCCTGTGGTGTCTTGAAGGGAGCGACAGCAATCGTGGTAGCATGGGTGCTGGCTCTGTGGTGGGGGCAGTGGTGATGGTGACAATGGTGTCGCTGCAGCAGTGGTGGTGGTGGCAGGAATGCTAATGATATGGTGGAGATGGCGATGGTGTTGGTAGCGACGGTGGCCACTATGGTGGTGGAGTTGGTGTTGATCCTGGTGGTAAAAACATGAGTCTTGTTTCTAAAATATCAAGAGTAAGAATTTCTTACTCCATTTTTCTGGAAATAATGAAAGTGATTTTAAAAAATAGAAAATTAAAAAATAGCTCCAAACATGTTTTTTTGTCTCGGTTTCTATTTTTTCAAACATAGAAAACAAGAATAAAAGCGATGGCAAATAGGTCCTTAACCACTGATTTATTATTTAAAAGAACTGACTCTACAATCAAAGAGAATTAGCTGATATAGAAGCATTATGTAGAAATCACTTGTAGTGTCATGATTGAAGGCATCCATTATTGTAAATAAGATTTGGTTTATTATTCACGTTTCTAGCAGCACCGTCAATCTAAAGTGCCTTATATTCTGGCATGCTAGTCAACAGTCACAAAACTAGGATTCATAGTTAAGCGTGGAAGATACATAGGAAGTATGTTGGTGAGAAACATATCTGCGAATGCTTGTCGGTAAGCATTTACAGCATCTAGCCGTACTGGAAATATCCTGATGAAGGACATGTATCAACAAATTTAGAAAAACATTTGCAGTGATGATATTTTGCGAGTTCTGAAAGTATTAAAAAAATGAAGAAGACTTCTTTCTTGGCTGATATAATATTGGGGCAACATGCATCAGCAAAATTTATAAGAATGGTTTCATAATTTTATGAGAGTTATGTAACTAGGAGATTTGCTATTAAATTTCTTGTTTGCTGAGTGGATCAAGCATGGATTAATGTGGGTTCTTCCCTTCACATTGAGAAAAAACATCCTTTAAGGCACTATGTTTTGTTGGGGTTATGCTCGCATAGATCCTAGATACCATGCATCATTACTATCAATTCCTAATTTAAGTTTCGCTCTCAAATACATATCAGAAAAATGTATGTGTAGGATGGCTGCTTAGGCCAGCACGGATTTTTTATGAGCATTACAAGCTGTCAGGTCCAGCAGTACAACTGTGTCTGGATTTGACCTATATCACTGTGTTATATTATAACTACATTTGTTTACTTATTTGAAAACATAAACAGTGAATCTTATCCCAGCCATCTAGGATAATCCTCTGTATACCTTTAATTTTAACGTTAATAGCAACAAACTGAAGAAGGGGGGAGGAAAAACTTAATCAATTGGCTATAAGCTCAAAGCAAAAGAATTGATGCTAACAATAAATTCACGTTGCATTGTTTGGTTGAAATTTGTTTCTTTATCATTCTAGCCAACCATTCCATCTGGCTGTCATAGGATTGCTGGTTATGGCTTTATTATCAAGTGTTATTGAGAAGTTTATGCCAGATTTTAGATGAAATGTATATGTTTCTATCTGTTGCTTGTCAACTTCTCAATGTATAATTTCTTGATTATGTTTGGGGTACATTTTGGCGGATGTCTTGAGCTTTCTTGCTGATCAAAGATGACAGATCTAGTTTTTTCTATGCAATCAGCTCAAAGGGTCTCCAAGAAGGCACGTTATTTAGATCAAATCATATCTGCGTCCAAGCTGTTCTGACATGAATAGTTCCTAATAATTTTTTGGGTTTAAATCAGATTCGCTTTTCTGAAATTTCTACCAAAATTCCACTTTTAGCTTCTCCTTTCAAGCATATAAATTAAAAATCTTTTGAACTAATGAAAATCTTTTCTTTGAAATTCTAATATTATGTTGAAACAATTGAAATTTTGTCCTTAAGCCTGTAAAGCAGTTGTGCAACATATATTTGTCAAAGTTCAGGGTTTTATGTTATTTTTTTGATATTTCATCTGCTTTTTGATTTAGGTAAAGATCTGTGATATCTGTGGAGATGCAGGTCAGGAAGAGTTGCTTGCTATTTGCAGTAGATGTAGCGACGGTGCCAAGCACACGTAGGCCCTTTTTTATTCTGATGCTTGCTGCATTCTTAATAATGTACCAGATAGCATTCTTTTTATTGGGGATAAACACATTAATAATCCTTTGCTTTTAACCAGTTACTGTATGCGAGTAATGTTGGATAAACTTCCAGAAGATGATTGGTTATGTGAAGAATGCCAGCTCATGGAGGAAAATGAAAATCAGAAAGTGGATAGATCTGAAGCTGCAAGTGAAATGTTAGAACTTCCTTGTTTGAATGAGAAAGATCAGAGTTCTGGAAACACATTTAACCCTGAAGTTTTGCCTAATTTGGAGACCAAGGAAATCAATTCGGATGCTAAAGGGGCAAAAGGACTTGAAAGTACTCAAGACTCAACCATGAGGCATGGTAAGAATGTGGAGGTAACTTCAGTTACCAGCAACAAGGTTTCTGAGACAAGTGGTAGATCAACAGGGATAACGAGTCCTAGGAAAAATACTATGTTGTTACGTGAAAGTTCATTCAACAGCTTGGATGTTGGAAAAGTTAAGCCAGTTAACCCGTCACCATCATGTGGAGGTCAGTCAAGGAGTAGCTCTCACAGCATTGCCCACTCACAAGCTTCTTCAGGTTCTAATTCATCCAAGACTGAAGCATAGTTTGAATCAACAAGAGGTCATTTTGCATATAATGTCTTCAGATTTGACCTGGATCATTTTATACCTAAGAGATCTAATCTTTTGTATATGTTCTGCTGCAGGGTTATTATCAAAGTCGGCATCTTTCAACAGCTCAAAAATGCCCAAAGTCAAACAGTTGATTGAAAGTGTTCCTTTTAGGCAAAAAATAACCAGTTCCAGTGACTCAAGAAAGGAGGGTTTGCTCAAAACAATTACAAAATCTGCATCTTTTAAGAGCACAAATTCAGGCTGCAGTATCAAGTCAGCAGATAAAATCCAGTCCCTTGAACCACTCTGGGCAGAGGATCCAAGAGGAGGGAAACAGGTAAAAGAAAGAAATGTAATAAATAAGAAGAATTCTTCTATGTCGGATCGCCCTTCTATTAGTCTGTCTCTATCAGCTAGTACCTGCCCTCCTTTTCCAAAGTTGGATATAAAGTTTTCACAGCAAATTGGGAAATCAGATAAAATTCCTGATCCAAGCAATGTTGGCACTGATAGAGGATCAAACAATGCAAATAATTTAGGTAAGTTAGTCTCTAAAAGTGGACATGTACCTTTCTTTTATCTTATAAATTTGCCTAGTTTGTTGTTATAATAACTTAACATTTTTTTCCATTTTGTGACCTCTCACTCTTAGGATGTAAAGAAGTAAAGAAGCAGTCATCATTTTCAATGAGAACTTCTGGAAGTACTCCTTCAAATGGAATACGTAAGTCTGAGGATCAAAAGACTTATCAACCTGTCTCAAAGGAAAATGTCCGTGCAAGTTCTGCTGCTGTTGATAGAGCATGCTGCAAACCAGACTCAATTCAACAATGCAGTACACATCAGGTTGTAGAATCGGCACATCGAGATGATAAAACCAAGGACCGTACCTTTTCCAGCAGCTCAAGGCAAGCAGCTTCAGAAAGCAGTCGGATATTACGGTGTCAAAGGTGTAATGAAACAGGTCATACAACACAATTATGTGCAGTCGACAAACTTCGCATGTCTGCTGTTAGACCTTCAGCTGAGCGAAATTTAAGGGAAGGGAGTAACAAAAACAATAAGTGGAAAGATACGGTGGAAGCAATAAGTTCAAAAACTAGACCACTAAAAAAAAATAAATCACCAGATCAATATGAGGAAATTTCAACATCCAGTGCTGATCACAATTCTGAAGTAACTTCTAAAGATCTTCAATCAGGTTCTTTAAGTTGTGCAAGGAATCTACCTTCCATGGAAGAAACAGCTGATGGGCAAGAAATCTTGAGAAGGTCTGCTGATTTTAGCAAAGCAGCTGTCTTTCATGTGAAGCAGAAGATCTCATACCAAGAGGAAACTGTGTGTGATCCAAAAGATGGCAATATAAATACCATTCCTAACATTTCAGATGAGTTGAATCTGAAACCTCAGATGCAGATCTTGCCTGCTCAAGCTTCTGTTCTTGCGCCTCCATTAAGGGCTTCAACAATTCCGAAGCTTGAATTCATTTGGCAGTATGAACTTCACTCCCTCAGTTCATATGGTGTATCCCGGTGTTTGGCTTCATCTGGCTTAAATAACTAATCCATTAGATAGTTCTACTTAATTTTCAGGATGTCTGATCCTTGTTTATTTTTACATGCAGAGGTGGTTTTAAGGTGCTGAGAACTGGGGGACTTTCTGAGCTCTGTGATGGTCTTCAGGCTCATCCATCAACTTGTGTGTCACCAAAAGCACTTGAAGTAGCATTTAAGTTTCCTTGCATAATCCATCTGGAGGAAGTTCCTCGCTGTAGTTCATGGCCTTTACAATTTCAGGAGAACAGTCCTGAAGAGGAAAATATTGCTCTTTTTTTCTTTGCTAAAGACATTGACAGGTTGGTTTGTTCACCATAAGTTTCACTATTTTCTTGTAAATCTGCTATTGAGAACTGCATGCTGATGCAAAAGACTAACTTATCTATATTTTTGGTCTTACAGTTATAAGAATAATTACAGCAAGCTGTTGGAAACTATGCTTAAGAATGATTTAGCCCTGAAAGGGAACATGGATGGGGCTGAACTTTTTATATTTCCATCAAATCTGTTACCTGAGAACTCTCAGCGTAAGGAACAGTCTCCTTTGCAAATAGTTTTGCAACGGTTGTTTGTCCATGCATAATGGCCACAGACAATATGTACTTCTGACATAATTTTATGGACGTTCATTTAATATACATGAAATTGTCCTCTGATTCAGGAAATGCTTGCTTTTTTTTTTCAGAGTGGAACAACTTAACTTTCCTTTGGGGTGTATTCAGAGAAAGGAAGAAAAAAAGCTCAGATGACATGCCTGTTTTCCGGAAGCTCGATAGGCCTAATCTGAACATGGAGCCCTTGGATCAAGATTTGCCTGCCCCAATTATGTTAGAAGTTTCTAGCTCCTCTAAAATAAGTTCTCACAAGAATTCAAATGAGGAATTATCCAGGTCTGAAAGATCCCCTAAGAGAAAAAAAGTCAATTCCACAAGCAATATAGATTTTCAAGATCATTCATTTTGAGGAATCACGGATACAACCTGCAATGCACAAGAATATTCTTTTGTAAAACCCTTACATCAGGATGCAGTTGATAACAAAATGCTCCTAAAGCTGACTTCATGTTCACTCCCTATAAGCAGCTCAGGAAAAAGCACCGGTTGTGCTTGTCCTGAATCAAATCTTCAGATGAACTCTGAGCAGTCATACCTAGGTGTCAAGTATGGTATCACTTGCCTGGTAAGCTTTACTTGATTTTCCACAGATGTTTTTGTTGAATTTTATTATTTATTAGTCATTGCTACATCTTTCTCATATTCATTATAGGGATATCTCAAATGGTTCAAATGGCCACTGGGGATAATTTGCATTATTATTTCTGGGTGCAAACACTATTCAACAGCTCATGGTGCATCACATCATAGCTGGAGTGTTTTGATGTAATTCTGTTATCGATCCTTGTGTGATATCCAGAAACCAATTATTTCGTATATCTAATTCATTGTGTATGTAGCTTTTCTGTACATTTCTCACTTATTTTTTAAGCTGCCGTTATTTTCTGTAGCAATCAGAATTGTTGCGAGTACTTAAAAACATTTATAAAACAAGAAGCAGAAAGAAAAAGCATTGAGTTTGTTCATTGTTGGACTTTGTTTTCTTAAAGCTTACTCTTGCACAGAACCAAGCTGCAGTATGTTACATTAGAGTTGATACCATCTTACTATCTGTCCATGCATGAAATTAAGATCAAGGACAGAAATCTAACATGAAGAAGACGAAAATAGGATTGCCTTGTGTTGGCATGAAGTCAAACAAAATTTTATTAGGTGGTGGTGGTGTCTTGAGCAACTTTTGTAAACTAGGCTAATGCTTCTCTGGAGCTCGGACCTGGAATCTCTCTATATGTCTCCTCATGCGCCATGGTTTTACTTTTCACGGCTGATTGAGTGTCAATAATCTAGGAAATTGAGCCAGACTGCTAGAGCATGGTTTAATCAACTAGGTTGCGATTCTCTGCTCAGT
The DNA here is from genome assembly GCF_000442705.2 of Elaeis guineensis. NCBI lineage: Eukaryota > Viridiplantae > Streptophyta > Magnoliopsida > Arecales > Arecaceae > Elaeis > Elaeis guineensis. The sequence goes on along the minus strand of NC_026004.2, from coordinate 15,744,070 downwards.
CTATATCTTATTCTGTAATCTCTTGGCACGTCCAACCATCTTTAAGGTGGGCTTGTTATCATGACATCATATCATACCTATCATGGGATACCTATATCATGTCCGACATCTGCGAAGTTTCTGGACAACTCATCTACCTATGCGTGCTTCTTGCACAGAGTGATAATGATCACCAGCCTGCATTAATCTATGATATACATGCGCACAATGTCATGCAACCATCCTGGATAATTTGAGTTTTTCATGCTTTGTATTGCTGTTGCTTTTCCAACTTCACATCCTCTTAGCATGTACTGATCTCCGTACAGAATAGTTCCAGTGAGAACTCAGATGGCAGAGAAGATTCAGAGCATGTATGTCATGTCCATGCAAGTAGAATACAGAGTCATCATGGTAAAGATGGGGTATCGCCCACATACTCAATTTGATTTTCCCCTTTTTCTGTTATACATTTTATCTGATATATTCAAGTATTTCAGCTTGCACTATCTCAACTTCTTCAATAAGCAGGTACTGAAATCAAACAGAAAGACAACTTTACTAACAGTGAATCTGTTTTGGATGAAGACCCACTGGAGAATCTGCTAGAGATAGACCATGTCAGCTCGAGGCCTAACAGGAAACCAATGCAATCAAACACCATGGGAAAACTGTCACATGTTCCTGGTGAAACAATTCTGCTAAAAGAAGAGGCAAACTATTCTGCCAATGACAAAAAGGAAAGCAAGAAGATGAAACTCAACAATGGAAGATTTGCTGGTTGTAGTTCTCGAGAAGAAATTCTGACTGCTAAATTCTCATCGAAAGTACATCCACTGTCATCTAGCTTCACGAATGATAGCATCCATGGCGAGACAATGCCAGAGAGCTCAAGAAGTGTCGAAAGGAACTTCTTTCCAGTGGATTCAGATCCTGTAAGGGGTAAAAAGGCAGAGGTCTTCATATATCTTTCTTCAGATGGTGAAGATTCACCAGAATCAAATGCCCCAGATCTTAAACTGGCTTTGGGAGGAAAAAAGAAATCACTGGGATAGGATATTTTGCCCTTATTTCCTCCAAAGGTCGGGGAAAAGAGTAACCAAGGTAAGCCACCTGGTCCTGCAGTTGTTGATGGAGATGATGTCTCGGCATCACTTTCTCTATCACTTGCTTTCCCTGCCTTGGTGAAGGAACAGACAGCCAAATCTATTTTGAAAACAGAGCAGATGATGCCTGCAAAGCCTGCTGCTAACACATCTTTTTTCTTTTTTCACGGGTATACTGACACTTGAATCACACAGGAGCATGCTAGGCTTGTAATTTTTCAAAGGGTGTAGTCAAGAGCATGCTGATCATTGAGGATCATCGAGGGCAATGTCAGAGCATTGCCCATATGTTCATTATCCATGCAAAATCCATTTCACTTTCTTGTTCAACTTTCTTTTTTCACTTCCTGCTTCAGAGTGCAGAGTCACAGCTGTTGTATACAAGAGAAGGCAGGCTGCAATTTTTTACACCATATGGGTACACCATGGGGGTCTCTCAAGATATTTATTTTGCAAGTCATCGTGATTACACTTTTTTGCTTTGTTAGGTCGGTTTTGTGAAAATATATGGGGAATGTATTAACAGAGGACTGTCTAGATGTAGAAGGTCACTAGGATATACCAGAAGTATGCCAAAAAGCAGCACCTGTCTTCTCTGTGCAACACAGGTCGACAATTTGAATACCGCGGAAGCACTTGCTTGCTGAATGGTGGTTGGCTTTCAGGCTGCAGCTTCTGTTCCTCTCATATCCTTATCAATGTAGGTTCAGGTTACAAGAAATAGATTGTCCGATAGTTCTTCAGGTTCAGCATGGATTACAGGAAAATATCTTCTGATGAGGGATATCTAGCTGGTGTGTCATAGAAATCTGCTATTCTTGGACTTTAACTTTCTGATGTGCTTCACATTTTCTGTAGTTCCCAAGTGAGAGGAGAAGGGGGAAGTTTGTGATCTGATCAATGGTCATCCATATCACCATGTGAAACCTGCAGCATAAGAACAAGATCCTTGTACATCGCTTGCAGATACACTGAGAGGTGCACTGTTCAGATTAAAGTGTCAGAGATGACTATTGTATTTAAGATTTGTAGTTGCTAGAAAGACAAAAAGATGTTGGGCTCTTTATTCACCGAGGTACTAGTACCTTGACATTATAAAGGCATGTCAGAGGGCTTAGCGGTTAAGCTAATTAGTACAAATTATGCATGGAGACTCAGAAGTGGATTATGATTGCTTTTGAAGGAAAGAGAATTCCAATGACTGCATTCTCGTTTTCAGTTCAAGCCATTGATTGGGCATATCATCACAGCATAAACCCCTGATTTCTAATATGTTGGCCTAATTTTATGAGATAGCGGGAGATGGGGAACCACTCAAAATGTAAAACCCATCTTTTAGCGGGTCACAACGCTGATGAGTCCTGTGTTTTTTAAGTACCTTTTCAAAGAAAATTACTAATTTTATTCGTCATTTGCAAATGTATGCTTGAATTCCCTGAACTGATGCAGTGAGAAGGCGGTCTGCTATTTCCATGGTTTGGGCTTACGCAGACCTCGTAACTACAGGTGGAGCTTGTTTGGTTTTCAATTGCTGAATGCAAGCTTGCAAGCTTCAGTATTTGAAATTTTGCAACTTAAATTGCAGCTAAATTGCAGCTTAAATTGCAGAAGATGAGGACAATCAACTCAGATGCAGCCAGGTTGCTCTCTTGCAGCTTCGCGCTGCGTCTTTTGTGTATATTAATGAGACCTGTTGTATATATTCATAAGACTAATGGAAAGACTCTTTTATGAGCTGAACTGGGCTTGGAGTTAGAAAATTTTTGAATGAAAGCAGACGATATGCTGCTATTGAAATTTCATCAATGATTTCCATTCACATATTATACATTCAGTAATACAGTACCAGATGGAAATGTATAGCCAGTTCGGGAGTTGAATGGATATGTTTGCATCCATTTCATTCTAAATGCAACTTCTGGACCTTGCTCTTTGAATATGTACGGAATGGGACGCTGTCCATAAAACCTCGCTCTTGGAATATGGTCAAGGATGTCCAAAGGTTGTGTATCCGGAAAGAAACAAAAGAAGCAGAACCAAAACCTCCGGTCCGTTAGACCTGAGATCTAGTTTGTAGCCCACAAATTGGCTGGCCGTCCGCAGCAAATATATAATTCCACATATAAAGAAACCTATCACAAATTCACTGGCTCGTGGGTACAATAATGTAGCTTACGATTAGAATCCCATTTTCTACTTACAAGAGAGCCATCCTTTTTGCGATGTCAATCTCCAAATTTCAAGCATGCGTATTGACAGGATCCAGGAAGCAACCATAAACCAGCACCATTCCTGATTCAAGACTGCACTAACAATCAAAGTTCAAAATTTATAACCAAATAAAGAAAACTCCAAAACAAGCATGAAGAAGGTACAAGTAGGGATGAGCAAAAACCGAACCTAAACCAATCAAACCAGTGAAACCAAACCAAACCCAATCCCAAGTTTGGTTTGGTTTAAAATTTTATTCGGTTTAGTTTGATTGATTTTTAACATATAAAAAACATGTTTGGATTGGTTCAAATTTGTCAATAAATAAAATCGTTCCCAAACCGAACCGGACCAGCTTTAATAAAACAACATCATTTAATTAAGATGTTGTTTATGTTGGAGTATTAAAATATTAAAAAATAATTCTGTATTTATGATGTTATTTATCAATTTGATTTTATATTGATTAACCTTAAACCCTAAGTGACTTACTTACTGGATTATTTATTTTTTTGTAATATATTGGAAATCTTTATCTGGATCCTTAGTGATGATGTTTGTTTAAGAATTTCATTTTATTGAGTGACAATATTTTATGTCAATTTAAATTATTTTACTTGATAAATTCTTTTGGTGATACTCTTATGTGAAAAAAAATAAGGCTTCATGAATCACAAAATAATAATAATAATAATATAAATCACAAAATAATAATAATAATAATAATATGAACCGGTAAACTAAACCAAATCAGACCGTTTAAATCATATTGATTTGGTTTGGTTTCAATCTTCTATTGGTCCAGTTTGGTTTCTAGAAATGCCAAACCGTTTAGGACTGATTTGGCTTAGGTTTGAGCATGAAACCAAACCAAACCAGATCATGCTCACCCCTAGGTAAAAAAACGGGTATCCCTTGGGGCCTTGCACAAGGGGGAGGAAAGCTTAGTAACTTGGTGGGTGGGGGAGGTAGAACACTAAGATTGACTCGTTCGATAATCAAAGCTATGGCTATATCTAGAAGTAGATGCAGATTAGGATCAAGAGACTGAAGACAAATAATGATCAAGAGACTGAAGACATCATGATGACCACGCAACATGAAGTGATGATTTAGAACAATAAAGCATCAGCATTGCCTATATGGAGGCTTCAACTTCAGGTTCGGCTTCAACAGGCTGCGTCAGCACATTGTTTCCACCCCTCAATCGAGAAGAAACATTGTCAATGGCTGAATTCAGCTGACTTATCTTTGCATTCAGCATCTGACGAGTTTTCTGCATTTTGAAATCCATAGACAGATATCTCAATGTCTGAGAAGGAGATGCACACACATAAAAGTGTTTTTCTTTTAGCAAGCACATTTAAGTATTTCGTTGATTACCTCTAAACCTTCATCACGATAATATATTGGTTGCTTTGCCCGCCGAAATCCAGATTCATCTTCATTCAGTATGGATCTCCTGATCTGCAATAGCAAGAACCAAGCTGTAGTGTTTAGGAACTTATCAGAAATGGTAAAAGCTACTTGAATAAATATCCAGCAAATATTGCTGCCAGGTCGATCACAAAAAGTAGCTCTGTGAAGTCCCACAGCCAAGTTTATCAACAAAGAACTGATATGGAGCATAATCAACATATATGCAAGAAATCTGATAGGGCCTGAAAGCACAAATTTAAAGACACTCCAGATTTTTATAGAAACCATAAGCTGCACATGGGTTACTCTCACTTAACAGTGCTCTGCACTGCATCACTGTAGTCATGTTGGGATTTATCAATGTTATTAATATTAACAATGACAACAAAAAGAATATAAGAAAACTAGGCTTAACGTCTTCCGATGATTAAGCTATAGAATTGAATCAGGGGTCGGATGGGGAGAGAGCATTACATTTCTCAAGATGCTAACTGCCCGTGGCAACCTGAACCTCATCGGAGTGGTGTTTGAGTTTGATTTTGCCTCTACGATATAGACAGTGGATTTTTGTATCAAAAGTTTGCAATATTCAATGCAAGAATTAAGATTTTGCAATGTTAAGGAAAATGGGGGGGAAACAATATTTTTCTTCAAGAAAAAAAAAATGTGAACCTAAAATGTAATGGTAACTCTTAAGTTTAAGAAGAAAGACCATGAAAATAACAGTGTATCTTAGAAGATCTACCCCATAAATTTGGTAAACAGAAAATAAACTATTGAAATTCTTGAACAAAAGTGATGGCTGCGCCAGACCTTATTGATATCAGAAAGCAACTTTTGATCAACATGAGTGTCCCCAAATGCTTGGATCTGGTAAAGTACCCTTTGAGTGTGTGTGTGTGTGTGCGCGTGCGCATGCATGCATGCATAGATGTGTATGCATGTGTGTATGTATTGATACCAGAAGGCAACGCGAACAACATGAGTGTCACCAAATGCTTGGATCTGGGAAAAATACTCTTTTAGTGTGTGGCACTGGCATCCATGCATAAAGGGGGTACTATTATCGCTTATTTCTGGATAGACAGCGAAGTGATGTCCAAAAATCTGATCTGTTGGTTCAGCAGTGAACAGTGAGCAGCTCAGGCAAATAGTGGGATTTCACCTGCTCATAAAAACATAACTATGAGACTTGGTTGCCAATGCCAGTGGTTTCAAAAATGTAACCAAACTATAGAGTTCCATTTCTTGTTACTCCACCCAAATCAAAAAGAGTGTTGACTCATATCCCTTTTATAATAATTCAATCAAGGTTTTAAATCTCGTGGGATGGGGTTATCCCGATTTTTTCATAGAATAGGATGTGCCACCGTCCCACCCTGTTCTGACGCTTGGAACAAAGGATGTCCAAAGGCATCCCGATCAGAATGCTGGGACATCAGCGGGACGCTCTGTCTCGACACATGGGATGGTACCCCATCCCGCTGTCCTGTTGGGATCTGAATCTTTGGATTCAATAAAGCAACAAGTTGGGTGGTTGAATTCCTAGCTGTAGAAACCAGCATAAGGCAAGAGAGCTATAAAGAATGAATTAGCATACGTGATTGACTACCAGACCATTGCAATGCAAGGAAAGAATTTGGCGCCATGTTGCATGAGAATGCTAAAACAATCATGCTGTATATGTTAAACAAGGTGAGACCTCATTGAACCAGCACCAAATTAAAGGCATGCAATATGTTCATGTACAACTGGGTCATTGCAGCATCTTCTTTTAGAAAAAAGATTAGATACCTGTGGAGCAAAGACATATGCTAATGTTCCAAAGATTGCTCCACCTAAAAGGAAACCAGCAAGAAAATCACCGCCTCCACCTCTGGAACCATCACTGCAAATAAAATTAAAACTTTAGAAGTATGCTAATACATTGGTTTTACATTGCAGATACAAGATGCACTACTACTCACACCTTGAAAAACAGCATCAGATATTCTAGACAGCAATCAAGTGCTTGTCATGACAGCAACAAGGCTTGTCATGCATGCAAGAATGATGATAAAATTCTGAATGAGGCACTATCCAACATTATTTGACGAGGCACTGTCCAGGATCATTATACCAGGTGATGTGGCATATGAAAAGTATTCGTAGTTCACTAATTTTAAAGTTATATGGTGAAAAGCAAAAAAATGCAGAAATAGATTTTACAGCATGCCTAAATCAATGCAAGATTCTAAATCCAATCTGACATGACCTGCTATAACAAGGAAGTGGCATGTTGGAAATTTAGAATAAACCAGTAAGAATAATTAATATCAAAAACAGAATTTGAATCATGCAATGTTATGCTTCAACATTCAGCCAAGGAAGGCTAGAATTATGTGTTACTAAACCTTAGCTTTAGAACTGAATCTTATTTACATTTTTTTTATTATTTCATTAAAAGCCTTTCAAATATTTACCAAGTTTGTGTTCTGACATCTGAGGTTCATCAAGAATGCACAGATGCACAAATGCACAAATCGAGTAAGTGATATCCAAGACAGCCTAAGTCTTGCATAGAACTAGAAATGATGCACTACGAAATTGATTGTAGTTCAGATTTGTCTAGCAGGACCTGGTGGTCAAAGATTGCTTAGTTGAGCATCAATCTGTTAACTGATAGCACACATTGTTTTTATAAGTGGGGTAACCACCAAGAATTATATTAAAGATTTAAAACCAAAAGACCTACCCCAAAAAAAAAAAAAAGATGAGGGAAAGGATTAAACCAAATAGCATAAGTTAGAAATCAAATAATGATATGTTGCTGGAAATCAATTACTTTAAGCCTTAGATTTTCTTTATCATCATCCACAAATGAACACACAACTCTTATTTATGTTCATCTTTAAGTGAGAATGCTTCCTTAGATCACTTACAGCACTAATTAATATATGATCCACCTAATTACAGCACAGCAACATGAAGATTATCACTAAGAATAAGAAGAGTCAATCTAAATGCAGCGATATCAGAATCCTAACCATAATACTCTTTTTTTTCTTCATCAATTCCTCAATAGCATCTTCAAGCCATGAATATCTATCTGCTCTTGTTATGTGTGTGTGGATAGAACTTAAGCTAACTCCATCATGAAAATAGTGGATGATTGTATCCAAATTGAATTGGAATAAGAAGATTATAAAGAATTATTTAATAAAATTAGATGATTTCAAAGACCTTTCTTAGTGAAGCATGAATTGGAGATTCTTTGAAGTAATCATATAGGAGATTGTGAGCAGTTTTATTAGCAACATTGGTAAACCATCCTTCCTTGATCAAATGACTAATTCTAATAAAAGAACATCTGGCTGTGAGTAGAAACTACTTTCAAATGTAGAGGCCATAATAGTTGAAAAAAGGCTTCTAAAATAAATTACTCCTTAAATGTCAAAAACAGTTGTTTGAAGTAATCATATAGGAGATTGTAAGCAGTTTTATTAGCAACATTGGTAAACCATCCTTCCTTGATCAAACGACTAATTCTAATAAAAGAACATCTGGCTATAAGTAGAAACTACTTTCAAATGTAGAGGCCATAATAGTTGAAAAAAGGCTTCCAAAATAAATTACTTCTTAAATGTCAAAAACAGTGTACCTGTACTTAGCATGAACAGACATATACCGACGGCAACTCTGCTGCTTTGAATTCTGACAAAATGCCAATTGAGACTGATAACCGCTGGACAGCCTCAGCTTGTTGGACAGAGGGTTGTATCTCTCAGAGTGAATTCCACCTAAAAAAACAAGAAAATGGACAGAACAGAGTGGTTTTAGCATACACTGAAAATAACCAATACATCATGAAGTTTGAGTCGCCTATTAGTATATTGAATGCCATTATTATAGTCATGAAGTTTCTTTTAAACTCATTTTTTCCAACTTAAATCCTTATTTTTTTTGCAACTTAAGAGTTACGGGAGATATCAAAGTAATTTACGGCATAAGCAGATAATATTAAAACTTTATTGTAATACATTTTGTACTCCACATTTCTGCATAATCAATTTTCCTTTCAATTTCCTTCCTCTAAAATCCTTATTTCCCCAAAATCTGCTAGAATGTTATTCCAAATTTTCAACTAAAAATTTATCATTTTGGCTTATCATAGAATGTTCTGTCTCATACAGAAAATGCTGATACAGAACATCCTTACACATGACAGTGACATTGTGAGAGAAAAGGTGTAGAGATGATCATTCTCTACTAGAATTTGCCTTCCTTAAAAACTATGAGAGTTTACGTGTATAGACTACAAGTCATCACTTGTGGAAGCAATATTTTGGGGGTTTATTTAAATTTTGAAACCCAAAGCGAGGCCCTTTTAATGAATATAGACAGCCAACAGGTTCCCAGAGGCCAAAACCATTTTTATTATCTTTGGTTGATGGTGAACCCTCTCGGTGTCAGATAATGTAGATATAGCTCTATAGTATGTGAAACATGGAAGGTTTACTGAGCAATCGTGCTTCTTTCGTTTTAAACAGTAATCTAGATAAATCCGCATTAAGTCCTCAAGCATATAGTGGGTAAAAAGAAATGCAAATTAGGTGCTTCAATTAAGGCCATTTTATTTACGATTTTCCACCGGCAGAAATCAAATCGATATAAAAAAACTTAAGAACATTGATTTCCCAAATTTTGTTGCGGGACAGGACGCAGCATGAGCACCATCTAATACAAACTACAATTTAGAAGAGCGCTATAGGCATCTAAAATTAATGATCTAACAAGCAATACATGTACCAGAAGAAATTAAAAAAAAAATTATAGCCACCTTCCAAACAACATAACGCAACACAGATTCGACACTAGAGACCCCAGCAGAGCTAAATCTTCCAAGACAAAGATCGACGCGAGTGGAATTAGATATTCATCGATCTCTAAATCAAGAAACAAAAGAATTCTAACCGGGAACAGAGGAGAGGAATCTGAATGGATTCGAGCAACGAAACCCTAGAAATTGATCGAGCAGCTTAGAACGCAAGCGAATTTTCGATCACATAAAGGAGGAGAAAAATCACCGGTGACAAAGTGAGCAGTGGAAGAAGCCGCCATGGCGATCGAAGCACGAGAGGCGAAGTGGAGAACCAGAAATGGGAGTGAGCTCTCCCTCTCGTCTGGGTACCCTGGGGGAAGAAGAGGCCCGTATTCCACGTATACCCTCCTTTTCTTCACAAAATTATGAAATACGGTTTACGTACCATTAGATTTTGCCCGTCTGATGAAATTTAGACGGCATCAAATATGGTACAGGATAGGTGATCGGAATACTTGGTAGGAGTAAAATAGAAATAACGACGTTTTGTTCGGCGCCAGCGGAAGCTGTGTGCTTCCCAGCTTCGTTGCGTCCGCCTGGTGAACCATTTCATTTGTCAGCGCATGCGATGGCGGGTTGCTACCTGGGACGCTATCTTACATGCGCCCGCATAGAATTAGCATTTGTGCGAAAGATGAAAATGTTGGCATTTCACTAGTGTTGCAAGACCCAAACTTGGTGGCAAAAAGCCATTTTGTTACTTTGGTCTGGTACTACATGGCCTAGGAGATTGGTCCAATATGGCAAAATTTGGCATAAAGCACCCATCTTCCTAGCGTGATGTGGTATTAATAGAAACCATTAGCCAAATCCGATTTAGCCAATAATAGCTTGTGATGTTAGTAATTTAAAATAAACAGATCAATGTGCTTAACTAACTAGTGTATTGTTGGTAGAAAATGATGCTAAGTCCCTCGTAACCTAGAAAAAAGGAAACAAAAAATCTGCCCATTATCTCTCACCTCACTGCCCATCTCCTTTTTTTTGGCCTTCCCAAAATGAACCGAGCTAGTTGTCTGCAGCTCCATGTTGATTGAGAAAAGAATTTAAAAAAAAAGCAAAAAAACTTCCCTCCGCTCTTGCCCTACATCACTTTTTGAACTCATCCTTTGCAATGCTGGTGCCATGAATCAAGTCCTCCGTACCTTCATGACTCCTAGCTCTTATCATTAGAAAAGATGAGAAAAAAAAATAAATAAAAAAAAAAACTAAAATATCCGCTTCTTATTTATGTGCTTATTTTATGCACAATCAACTCATGTGCTACCACCTTGCTATTAATCTCACCCTCGTCTTTCACCTTTGAAACTTGATACGACTCATCCAAATTTTTTTTGGAGCATTAGAAGTAGTAGAGGGCTTGGTTCGTGCATTGTTTGTGTTTTAAAGAGTGAAACTCGGAAAAAGATATATGGTGAGTGAGGAGAGTTTTTTGTCTCTCTAAAATTTCTCTCCATCGGTGAGTTTCGAGATGATAGACAGATTGGAGGGTTTGATTTATAATAATGATGTTCAAAGGATAAGCTCTCAATGGTGGGAGGTTTTTATTTTTTTCTTTTTTTTTTTTTTGATTCTTCTCTTCATCAAAGAGGGGTCGAGAGTACTGGAGTTGTAGAGTAATTTAATCCAATAGGAGGAGACCGAGATATGAGTAAATTTTTTTTTTTTCTATTCTAGATAGGAGGGTTAGGAGTATGGTTCACCAAATCATCCGAAACCATACCGGCTAATCAATACTATTTGGACATTCAAATTCGAACATCGGTGATAACAAAGTGAGAGAGAAGAAAAGCAAGGAAGAAAGAGATAAAATAGGAGAAAAGGTCGACGATGGCTTGCCAAGGTTGCCAATGGACCGTCGAGGCCTATGGAGCTCTATGATTTTTCACGAGATGCGAGAACAAAGAGATAGACGGCGAGAAAAAAAAATTAAGGAGAAGATAATGGAGAGGCCACCAGATAGCCACCATGGTCGCTAGTATTGGGAATAGTATCTCAAAGCCAATCGTCAGCCTGTTGACGGTTGTGCTCCTTTTGTATTAGTACATAAATTATAAATAAATAAAAGTTATTTTGATATTTTTTCATCACAAATGTTTCATCTTCTAATGAACTCCTGTATTGTGGTGAAGTCCTTAGGACTATTTAGACTCGACAAAGGAGGATTTGTCGCTTAGTCCTTAAACCTGTTTGCGACCAAATGATACGTTGTTACCAAGGACGACAATATTTATCGAGCATAAGTCGTTGTGTGCCATATGGGTTGGTTGTTCTCATAACCAAGGAGTGTGGAGATACCGGTATGGCATACAGGTGAGATGTAATGGTACATCTGCACTGAACGTGACCGACTCCGGAGCTATTTCTGCTGTCAAGATTTGCTCCGATGGGATATGGGTATAAATGTCCCTCCGACCTGAGACTGCCACGGTGACTTGCAAGCAACTCACTGCACTTAGGCACTGGACTATCTGAATTTCTAATTCAGTGACGGAAGGCAGCTGGGTGTAGTCAAGTACTTGACTTGTCGGTGCATGTATCAAGATGAGATTGACCACTCCAATTTAGGAGCTGTGTACAGTCGTGTTTCAATTTAGCAAAATCTTGACCAGGGTAGTCCTAATGAGGAGTCACAGGACTAATTGAGTTGAGCACGATTCGGATGATCTCATCAGGGTTGACAGTTTAACCCTGAGTCGTCCTAAACACAGGGGTCAAAAGGGATGAATTATACGGTAACCATATTCACATAGGTTCTGAATGTTGCGATTGCGACTATTTGACCTATCCGGTTGTCGGGTATCATTGCTAGATGGTCACTTCGATTAGTACAGGAATTGGTTCCTGTACTACCGGCTTAGGTTCAAACCTGCAGGGTCACACACATTAGAGGTTCCTTTCTGATCTGATGACTGATTATGAGTCTTATGTGTCTGAGACTCTATGATTGAGAATTAGGATTCTCTGATCGTGAGTTCCACACATTTTGAGTACCGGGGTCAAAATTTTGAATTTCAAATTTTAAATTTGAAATTTGAACTCTTTGATCTGGATTTCATATCGATGGTCTCTGATGCCTAATTGCCCATCGGATTTAGACTCAATAATTATGAGAGGTTTTATTAGTGATTTGATCGCTAATTAACTCAATTTGATTGAGTAATTATTTTTGGATCAAGTCCAATTGAATTGGATTCAGTTGGGTTTGACCCGATTAGGTTAAAGAGTTGACCTAATCGTCGAGATGGTTTGGTCCCTGATTTGATCAGAGGTTGGGCTTAGTCAATTTTTGATTTGATTAGGATTTTATTGAGCCTAATTAAGTCTAATTAAGTTGGATTTAATTTAGTCTAATTGTGCTCAACCTATTTTGATTAGGTTGGTTCAATTAAGATCAAACCACTATTTGAATTTGAATCCCTGCACCACCTTAAATCTCTGCGCCCATTTGAATTCACGAGAAGAAACTTCTCGTGAATTTTTTCTCACGCAAAGCCCTTCTCACGCCCACTCTTGTGCACCAATATTTGGATAAAGATGATTAGTTAGCCATTCAAATTCAAAGCGTGTTTGAATTTGAATGGATAACTTATCTCTTGCGCATACATGATATTATCCACTTTAGCGCCCCACATCTCACACGAGAAATAGTTTCTCGTGAAATCTTTCCATGCACAAAGCAGACTCTCACCTTCTCTTCTCACGCCCAAGTGGATAGGGATGAGTTGGTTTTAGTTTGAATTCAAATTTGATTTGAATTCAAATGTGTAACCACTTGTCTTTATCCTCTCACACGGATAAGACACGTTTTGAACTATTTTAAAAGAGATAGGGAGCTAGGGCGTGCGTAGAAAAATTCTGAGAAAGAAAGTGGGGCGTGAGGAAGCCTTGTACGTGAGGTGAAGGTCCAAAACCTTTCGAGAGAAAAAGAAAGAAAAGAAAGAAAATTGGGCGCAGGATTTTTGGTGTGTACCCTAAGGTTTCTACCTAGGGTTCGGGAAGTGAGATTGGTGTGCCACGAGTGTCGTGAGTCCATCAAATTTCAGAGAAAGATCCATCAGCCTCTCAACCAATCATGCAAATGATCCGAAGCGTCCGAGGAGTTGGCACACATCGATCGAAGGAGTTCGATCAACATCAGCCATCAAAAGGGTGAAATCACGAACTAGCATTCGTGAGGAGCTGATCAGACGGGAGCTTCGTGTGGACGATCCGCAGAGATCAGACACTAGTGTGGCTACGACGTGACGATCAGAACCCTCCGACGGTGATCAAATTGCAGTGATCGACTACCCGCAAAAGGTGATGTGTTCTGAACACAGTACAATAAAAAGTTTACTGTTTCAAATTTGAATTTCAAATTTAAATGCATGCTGTTGTATCATATTTAGATCCTAGTGTAGGGTTAATTAGTATTAATTAATGAGATTAATTAATAATTTTGCTGTAAAATAGTAATTTTGAAAAAATTTTAAAATTATCATTTTGTCCCTACACTGAATTTTCGCTTCAGCTAGATGGTCCAAAAATCTATGTTATGACCACCACGGGTTCGAAATAGGGGTGGTATCATATTTTTTTAAGAAACATAATAAACAGTAAGCATCGTCAACTTCATTGTTTATCATGTTTTCTTGAAAAATACTACGAAATATGGGCTTTTTGAACCCACAACGACCACAAAATGGATTTGGGCTGTTAGGCGGTCACTCGACAGCTCTCCGACTATCTCTTCACTCCATTTTTCTTTCTTCCCCTCCCTCTATCTCTCATTTTTTCTTGTAGAGTGTCGTGAAGTCTAAAAAAGCCTTGACGGTCATTCAGTGGCTACCGTCGTCATCTTCATTGGCCTTCTTTTACTTTTCTCTCTTCCTTCTCTTTTTTTTTATTTTTCTTTCTATTTTATCCCTCGTCTCCATATCGATCTGGACTTGGTATGGTCCGATATAGGAGTATATTGACTTATACCACTGATTGACTAACATGAGATTCGATTCCAAGTCGAGAACCCATAGGAGAGAGAGAGAAGGTATGAATGGTAATTAAGGTGAGAGAGGATTGAAAGATTTTTTTTTAATTTTATTCTCTCTCCATAAAGGGACTCAAAGTCATGATTTGCCAATGATATGTTGGTGAAGCATACTTTTTTTTTTTATTTCAAATTATTAATATGGTAAACTATTGTTGTCCCCATCTATAGTTGATGCTAGCAAACTAGGTCTAGCTAATAATTTCTCAGAGCATAAAGCGCTTATTTCCTTATGTCAAATGGCTTAGACTAATGATTATGGCTAGAAAGTTTTGATAGTAGCAAAAAAAATTGAATATATATCCAAACCATTAAGAAAGAGTTATGGAGGATAGAATTAGTACTTTGACCAATAAAAACACCATTTGGTAATTATATTAAGATATCCTTGATGAGTGCCAAATCATGTGTCTCTCCATCAAGGTAGATAATTCATGAAGAGCTTTATTATTTGTTTTACAGGTGACATACGTCTGTCACCAAATCGAGCTTTTGAATCTATTTTCTTCTTTCAATCAAAATATTAAAGGATTAGATTCAAAATCATGTTTACCATTAACCATCTTTATTGTTCCCCATCCACCGACTTCAAGTATACACTAATGCTGATGCCATCTCTGGCTTTTGTCCAACCTTTGTCTTTCTTCTCCCTTGAACTCATATTCCCATCTAAATGAATGCTCTGCTTTACCCCCATACATGCTTAAATCTTAGTATGAATCAATAATCCCTTTGCTTTTGCCCTCCTCCACTGCTTCTCTTCCAAAAGGGCGAAAAAAAAAAACAAATAAAGAATCATCAAACATCCCAAGGCATAGCTATCATTATTTTTATTTACTTTTTCATTTTGGTCAAAACTTTTTTTTTCCTTTAAAGAGAAGCCATTCGTCGCTGCTAATGATCATGATGACCCATCTCTGCCCGTTGAACTGTCTTCTTATAATCGACAAGATTCTGATTAGTATTGTCCAAGTGATCTATCACTTTGGAGAACAAATGTTGACGCTCTTATCAAGAAAACAAAATGTTGATGTGGGATGCCAGGGAAAGACTGTAGAAAAATTCTACCAAAAAAAAAAAAAAAAAACCGCGGCAAACCACCGTAATTTGTTTTTTAATGGCTATCACCACAAAAATATTGAAATCTTTTACGGTACTAATACAATATAAATTTTTTTTATCAATTTAATATAAATTTTAATTTTTTTATCAAAATAATATAAAATTTATAAAACACCATTTGAAATAATGTTTTTCTTGCATTTCTTTGATCCGAGTCACCGCCAACGTGGAATACTACTACAAAAAAAAATTTAAAAATATCATTGAAAATGATGTTTTAAACATGTGTG
This sequence comes from Elaeis guineensis, assembly GCF_000442705.2. Taxonomy (NCBI): domain Eukaryota; kingdom Viridiplantae; phylum Streptophyta; class Magnoliopsida; order Arecales; family Arecaceae; genus Elaeis; species Elaeis guineensis. The sequence continues at coordinate 15,728,113 of NC_026004.2, read as the reverse complement.
TATATGTATATACACACACACATATATATATACACACACATATATATATATATACACACATATATATCCCCCCGACTTTTTCTTCTCTCTCCCTCTTCCCCTCTTCCTCCCCCGGCCCCCTCCTCCCCCCATTCGACAGCCCCCCCGCCGACTGCCCCCTTCTCCCCCCATCCGATACCCCCCCCACCGGCTATCCCCTCCTCCCCCCATCTGACACCCCCAACCCCGCCTCCCACCGGCTTCCCCCTCCCTCCCCCCATCCGATGCACCCCCTAGTGGCGGCTGCCCCTTGCTCCCCCCGGTGGCTGCCCCCCCGCGGTGGCTACCCCTTGCCCGATCGACCACCCGTTCGACGCCCCCCCACCCCACATGATGGCTGCCCGATTGGTCACCCGTCTGATGCCCCCCCACCCCCTGCGGTGGCTGCCCTCTGCCTGACCAGCCACCTGTCCGATGCCCCCCCACCCCCCGCAGTGGCTTTCCTTGCCCCCCCGAGCGGTGGCTGCCCCCTGCTCCCCCCATTCGACACCCCCCCCCCGCGCTGGCCCTCTCTTCCCTCTCCCTCTGCCCAGCCGGCCATCCGTCCGACGCCGCCCCCACCCCCCGCTATGGCTACCTGCCCCCCCCCGTTGGCCCTCTCTTCTGTCTCCCTCTGCCTGGCCGGCCACCCATCCGACACCCTTTCCCCCACCCACACCGCACCCCCTTCCTCTTCATTCTCTCTCTCCTTTCGAACTTTTTCGATCATTTTTTTGCTAATATATTCGTTAATTTAATATATTTATTAATATATTAATATTATTTATTATATTATTAAAAATCAATCAGAATCTGATTTTTTTTTAAAATTTGATTAAAAAATTTAAATATATTGCATTATATAGAACCATAGATCCGTCTCTTGATTAATGTACATATTCTAGGACATCCGTATATTTATATATTTTTATACAGATAGGAGAATTATGTATATTGATCAATTGATTGTCTAGTTTGGATAGTTTGATAATTATAATTAATTATATAGATAATTACGATAATTAAACGATACGCAATAGAATTTGAGAGAAATTTTGGACAGTATTTTTCTTTAGTTCTCCTCACACATCTCCAGTCGTGTGAAGAGAACTAAGGAGAAATGCTACCAAAATTTTTCAAGAATCCTATTGCGTATCGTTTGATTATTGTAATTATCTATAGAATTAATACAATTTCTGAATGGGATAGGACCTATTTTTACTTATTAGTTAATGATAGGATGCATTTATTATATAAGTCATTTTATTAAAATAATTATTAATATTAAATATTTTGATTTTAATATTGTCAATTTTTTTTGAGAAAATAGCCAATGCTCGGATTCGTCTACTATTATATTATGATAGTACAATAGAAAACGATAAAGATAGAATGCAGTATAGTCAGCCTGCAAGCTGAATGGTTAGACTGTCTTCATCATTATTATGTCAATAATTATTGACCATCTATATAGTGATATTTCTATAGATAGAGAAAAATATGAAAACAAATTAAGATGGAGATCTCCTAATTTGTCGAGACAATTAACGTAGAGCAAATATATCTTAGTTTCAATTGATCATGATGAAGATGTCCAATAAATACTGACATTCCCTTTGAAATTTTTAGAATATTGATATATTGAATTATATATTAAAAACAAAGATGCACCTTCTACTGAAAATACTACTCAAATGATGGTATCGAGATTTGAGTACTTTAGTAGACTTTTAACCCAAGATGACAATACTCCTGGATCTTCTTAACCTTTCATAAGTCCAATAGTGTGAACCATTAGTGTTGAGGTCATATTTGTAGAATAGCATTCTAATATTATTGGTCCTAGTTATCCAATTATTCAAAGTCCTATAGTGACTTCTCCTATGGTGATTTCGTCTGTGGTGACTTCTATGCTGAAAGTAGCAGTAAGTATGGGATATGACACTCAAATAGGAGACGATGATTGGGTCAGCACTGGAATAAATTTTGATAATCAAGATTTTGAATCAGATGAGAATAAGGCTGATGAATAATGGCTTGATGAGGACAGTACCAATGATGAAGATGAAGATGATGATGAAGATAATCAGCCCAATATTGTAGGAGAATTTGAACCTCATTTGCATTAAGATGATAATGTAGGAGAATCTGAATCTTGTTTGCATGAACCTCTATAATTTTTTAGCAACTTAAATTTAGATCAAGATGATGGTGTTAGTGCTGGTCAAAGATTGAACTCTGACTCTCAATTTTAAAACTCCTAGATGATTGAATTTTCTATAGGTATAATATTTTAGAGTAAAGATGAGCTAAAAAGAGCTATTAATCTTTATCACATTCAGAAGCATCGGACATACAATATAGTTCAGTCACATTTATAGTTGTAGTCCATATGATGTGCATCATCACATACTGAATAAGAATATAAATGGAGGCTTTGTGTTGAAATTTTGAAAAAGTATGGATATTTTTAGATCACAAGATATGAGGATTGTCACATTTATTTATTTATGGGATTAAGTCGAGACTACAAACATGTCAGTGGAAGGATAATTGGCATACTAGTCCGACATTTGGTTAAGAAAGGTCCAAGTGTTAAAATTGAAACTATTGTGGTAGTCGTTAATAAGTAATTTTAATATATAGTGTCATACAAAAAAACATAGTATAGAAAACAGAAGGCATTGGTTAATATTTATGAAGAATGGGAGCCGTCTTATACAAAATTATCCTATTATATGACTGCACTCAAAAATACAAATCCGGATATTGTTGTTTCATGGGATTTCTTTCTAACTGAAATTTCGATGTGCGGATTTTAAATTATATTTTCTGAGCTTTCCAATTATCCATCTAGGATTGGAGGCACTGTCATCATATGATCAGCATCGATGGCACGTATTTATATGAAAAGTTTAAAGGTAAGATGCTAATTGTAACAGGAGTTGATGCAGAGAATGAGATTTATCTCTTAGCATCTGTAATTGTGGATGAGGAGACAACTGCTAGTTGGAGTTAGTTTCTTTTTCGGTTCAGGATACATGTCGCACAAGATAAAAATAGAATATGTCTAATTTCTGACAGACATTCAGGTATATTGAATGCCATTGCAGATGAGTCTATTGGATGGAGTCCGCCATGTGCCCGTCACTGATACTGCTTAAGACATATCTGCAGCAATTTCAATACTCACTTTAAAAATACACAGCTCAAAAGAGCAGTATGGCAAGCAGAAAGTACTCATCAAGTTTGCAAGCTCGACTTTATCATGGATAGAATCAAGATAGTGAATGTAGATGCTTAGACTTGACTATCTGAGTTGGAACAAGAGAAGTGGACATTGGCACATTATGCCGGTATGTGCTATAGTATTTTAACTACAAATTTGTCAGAAATTTTTAACAGTGTCTTACAAGGAGTTAGAAATGTACCAATTATAGTTTGTATTCAAATGACATTTTATCGTCTTATAAAATATTTTAATATATGACGTGCCCAAGCTTCAAGATATGTGTAAGAGAATCCAAATAATTTTTTTACTCCTTATATTATAATTAAGATTGCAGAAGATCAAGTTAAAGCTAACTAGCATACTGTAACAGCATTCAATATCTAACGAGGCATATATGAAGTGCTTACGAGGAAAGCAAGTGTAGGGTTAAGAGATGAAAAAAATTCTCAAACTGTGATTTTAAGTGACAGAAAATATTTTTGTGAAAAGTGGAGCATCTATAAATATCTTTGTTTATATGTTTTAGCTGTGTGCTAAAAAATTACTGTACATTTTAGTGGATTCATGGATAATGCATACACAGTTATGGCATACATGAATGCTTAGAGTGGCGAATTTTATCCATTACCATATGAAGAATATTGGATATCCACACATATATTTATATATACTCCTGATCATCATCGTTTGAGACCTAAGCAGAAAAATAAGCCAAAGTCAATAAGGCTGCGAAATGAGATTGATGATAGGCAAATAAGAAACAATAATCGTTGTGACATTTGTAGGGAATAGGGTCATGATCGTCATCGCTGTCTTAGATTATTTTCACACACATCAACTTCAAATAGTGGAAGACATTAAAGAGTTATATATTATTTTATATATTTTTAAAATTATATATTATTTTATGTATTTTCGATAGTTGAACTGTTGTGTAATCTATGTTCAAAATTGTGTATTATTCTATCTATTGTTCTATGTATGATTGCAAAGTTATATTTATTATGAAATAAATTAGTATCATATTTCTCAGGCTCTAATACACTTGGGATGTATATTATTGTTTGAAAGTCATTAGTGTGTTATGGCTTACAAGGGATGGCATCTGGACTCTCGAGACTGTAATATTCTTACATTGCAGAAGATCCATCACTCATAGGCCATAATAGATGGCTATGTAAGAATTCTATTCCTAATCTTACTATTTATATTTTTATAAAAAAAATATTATTTGAGAGATACACGTTATCTAATTATTTTATCTTATTACATGAGCCCAGACACCTCCGATTACGATGAGCTGATGTTGACATATGGAGGACGGAGAATATCCCAGATAGACTTATAGATTATTTATGATATCTGAGATTTTATTGAGTCTATCGGATTGGACGGATACAGATAGACGTTGGTCTTATTACTGTTTTACTTGAGAGATGGTGTCCAAAGACACACACATTTCATCTTTCATTCGGTGAGACGACCATCACGTTAGAGGATGTTGGTGTCCTCATCGGACTATCAGTTGATGGTAAGACAGTTATAGGAGATGATCCCATTCTTAGCATTCCAGAGTGGCAGGATATGTGCTATCAATTATTAGGATTTCAGCCTGAAGTGCAGTTTTTTGATTATTCATGATTGAGGATAGAGTATTTGGATGATCATTATTGACATTTTCACATTGGAGATGATGCACCAAAGGAGATGGTGCGACAATATGTCAGAGGCTATGTACTGCGATTATTAGGGGGTGCCCTTTTGCTTGAAACTTCATCTAACAAAGTGAAGTTGATGTTTTTACCATTATTAGAGGATTTAGATTTTACTTGTAGACTTAGTTGGGGTAGTGTAGTACTAGCTTGCCTGTATAGAGCTATGTGTTGGGGTTATGTGGGAGACCAGTCAGAGATCGGAGGTTATCTTGTATTATTGCAGATATGAGATATACAAATTTTAATTTTTTATATTCTATTATAGCTCTGATTAGATATATCATATATGATTTTTTTTGAATTGATAAATTTGGACATGGGAGAGGATACCGACTATCAGTCCATTGTGAAGATAGTTACTTGAGATGCCACCAGAACAGCATGACCCCGATGTTCCATTCAGATTAAACGTACCTAAGAGATATAGATATACAAATATTAATTCCATTACTTACAACTTACTACTATTTTTAATCCGATAAAATTTAATTAATGTGAACATACTGTCGAGCAGATGGAACGTTGCATTCGACGTTCACCATGTGTCGATAAAGGTGGCACGAGTTTATAGAGATCAGCTGGATACATTGATTGATACATGTAGACGGATAATTTTAATTTATGTACAAATATCATTTTATAGTATTCATAGTCTATTGAAAAATGAGCTTACTAATCCGATTTTATTTTTAACTCTATTAATTTTTGTGGGAGCCATACATAGATCAGATATCGACCATATTACCACAGAGTTGCATGGATGGATATGATATATAAACTGTTAGGGTGCCGCTTATTTATTTTGATGTGGTGGAGTGACACTTTTCAGATCGTGTGCTACGGTAATTTGATCGGATTCAAGGTATCCTAGAGCAGTTTGATATCAGCCAGCAACTTTATTGTATTGATTGACGAGAGAGAGCTCATATTGATTGGCGTATCAAACATGCACAGTATATCACCATTTGGAATGCACAATGAGCTCATATAGTTCATGATGATCATATATTGGGAGGTCATTTATATACCGAGGACTATGATTTGATTTCTTAGCATTACAGTATCGGTCATCGGACAGTCTCGATATGCAGTTTCAAAATATGAGGGTGAGAGTTCTACTGTGCGCATATTGATAAGGCCTCGAAAATTATGTCTTATGTCAATCTTATATTCAATTTCAATTCATTAAGTCTTCATTTTACTTCTCATTGTTAATACAAAATATTTTATATAGCTACATTATATCTTTGTTTTATGATCTATAATGCATTGCTAATTTTTTTTGTTATGTAGACTGATCATTTATCGGGTCTTATGTTGGACACTCATCGTGCTCTATCTACAATTGATGAGGACGAGCGGATTCGGATACTGCGGGAGATGGAGAGATAATGTTTAGGGATATTGACGGTGATTGGAGCATCCTATGCACCATATATGAGATATACACCATCACCACATGCTTCAGATATGCCAGTATCATGTATTCCGTAGATGTCATCGCCACATGCTGCACATATGCCATCATTTTTTGATCCATAGATGTCAGAGTCTTCATCTTCCTACATGCTCCAATTGACAGCACCGGATCTGAGTTGACATCATAACTCTTCATCTGAGTAGTCTGATCTTTTTATTACAGGCCCATCATAGGATCCATATGAGGGGGTTGAGGGGGTCACTCAGCTCGTAGATGCTCCAGTAGCACCTGTTATTTCTGATATGCATGTTCAGGAGATGTCCACTGTTATAATAGAGGGGTCATCACAGGTGACACAGGAGTAAGAGCGATTGTCGAGGACCTTCGTGAGAAGGTCCAAGCAGCCACGGGCACCACGACACTTTTGTGGAACTTAATATTTTTAAGATTTATAGTACTGTGAAATTTTTTTATAAATTATATATTTTTGTTCTATCTTATATTATTGTTATTGTTTATATTGGAGTTTTAGATATTTTGCTTGTTTAATTCTAGTGTTATGATGTTATATGGTTTGTCATGATTTTCAGATGTGTCTCGAAAAAAATTTGAGAAAGAAAATATCACGTTAAAAGAGCTATCTAAATTAGTTTAAAAAATAATATCATGCACAAAAAAATACAAATAATAATGAAAAAATATATCACGCATCGAAAAAATTTGATTTAAAAAATATAAATAAAATATATCATGGACCAAAGGTTAAGGTGAGGAAAAAAAATTACCTTAGAAACATTATTTGGACATATGCCATCATTTTTTAATCCACAGATGTCAGGACCTTCATCTTTCTACATGCCCCAGATGACAGCACCGGGTTCGAATTGGCATCATGACTCTTCATCTGAGTGGTCTGATCTTTTTGTTACAGATCCATCATTGGATTTAGATGAGAGGGTTAGGGGTCACTCAGCTCGTAGATGTATTAACAGCACTTATTATTCCTGATATGCATGCTCAGGAGATGCCCACTGATATAGGAGAGCAGCCATCACATGTGATACAAGAGCAGGAGCAGCCGTTGAGGACTTTCGTGAGAAAATCTAAGCGGCCATAGGCACCACAACATCCTTGGGGGGGCGTGAGAGGGGGTAGCCGGTGGGGGGGCCTATCGAATGGGGGGAGAGGAAGATCGGAAGAGGGAGAGAGAAGGAAGAGGGGCGGAGGGGAAGAAGAGGGGGAGGGGGAAGAAGAGGCGGCGGCTTACCAGTATGGATCGAAGAGGTTGATCGTTGGAGAAAAAAGATTAGAGAGGATCGTCGGAGAAGAAGCCACGGATCTTTTATATATATATATATATATTAATATTTAATATATCATTTTTAATAATAATTTTAGAAACATTATTTTCAATAATATTTTTTAATTTTTTTTTATGAAAGGATTTCACATTGGCGATGA